>NW_010225941.1:0-15150 GCF_000690775.1 Eurypyga helias
CTGCTCTCTATCCACTCTCCACCACCTGAGGTGTTTGATGTCAGCAGCTATTGTCTGTATTGCCCTGATCTTATACATTAGAGCCTTTTGAGCCTCTCTGGCAATGTAAGAATGCCTTAACAACTTATAATTTGTTTTGTTAAATGGCTGCTAATGTTGACAGAGCAAAGAAATCTTAATGCAAGTGAGAACCATTGTCTCTGTTTCCAGCATGAATTGTTCTGGGAAAAGTTATACTATACATTTATGTATTTAAGAATGCTGGATATTTTAAGTCATAAATAAGGAAACTGAAGAGGAGCAATTTAAACAAACTCATTTAGCAACACCCTTAAATGTCTTGTAACCACAAATGAAGTTTAGTTTTGTATGATTTTTTTTGTGTCTCTTTAATCAGACTTCCACGTAAGTTTCTTGACTACTTGCTGAGAAGTAAAGCTTGTATATTTAAACATGGTTTAAAAGATTTAAGTGCAGAACCTGATACTTTATACTTTACATTGTCAAATATGGCTTTTAATAAACCTTTAGCAAAACATTTGCACTTATACTACAATAATTGATGTGGAATCCATGTGATTTATGCGTGTTCAACCAAAATCTTATGAAAAGCTTTTGCATAAGTGGTTCCATGAAAGATGTGACATACTACATGCATGAACAGCTATTTGTATCGGTACATGTTGGCAGTCGGGCCTGTATTATACTACTGAATATTTCAAAGGTGGAAGCCTGGCATGTCCTGTGCTTTAAAATTTTTACTGTCACATGAAAAACACTAGAAAAGACTGCTTTCTTTTTTTTTCAAAATGACATGAAAGTCTTCCCTTCTGTTCCTGGACAGCTTTTTTTGGAGCTCAGATGAATGCGTTTATTCATGTCATTATGTACATGTATTATGGATTAGCTGCCTGTGGCCCTAAATTTCAGAAATACCTGTGGTGGAAACGATACTTGACCATATTGCAACTGGTAAGTACAATTTCTCCCTTTGTCTCAGAAGGTATTGCCTCTCAGGGAGTTTGCATTTGCAGAGCATTGGAACAGATGCTGTTCCTTCCAAAAGTTCTTGGCTGCCCGATACTCACAGCTCAAGTTAGAATACTTCCTAGAGATGGATTTATCTCATTTCTCAAAAAATACATAGCATAGATAAGAGTTGAGTAAAGTCTAATATTGCTTTACTGGTTGTTTCAACTGATTGCAAACACCTCTGCAAAAGATAGAGAAAATCCAGATCTCTTAATGTCTTCTCATTTTCCTATTTCAGAAAACTGGTGCCAGGTACTGCAATAAATTTGATGCCCCTGGTCAAGCATATGTGCACATGCATAATGTGGCAGCCAAACACAGCTTCCCTACCGCCTCCAATTTAACGTCTTTCCTAGCTTAATGCATTGGCATACATTGGTGGAGTCAGGTGTCCTGCATATATCCAGACCTTTTTGACTCTGTTTTTTCCGTCTTTCAGGTGCAGTTCCACGTGACTATTGGCCACACAGCCTTGTCTATTTATATTGATTGTCCTTTCCCTAAATGGATGCACTGGGGTGTAATTTTCTATGCTGTCACCTTCATCTTCCTGTTTGGTAACTTCTACTATCGGACATATAAGCTGCCCAAGGAAACCATAAAGAATGGCAAAATAGCAAATGGTGCTGTTACAAATGGAGTAAGCAAACCAGAAAATAATGCAGTGGTGGAAAATGGAAAAAAGCAGAAAAAGGGAAAAGCAAAAGGAGAGTAACTTGATCCAGGCCTTAACCATTGTTGGCAGTGAGGAACCTCCAGTTCGGTTTATAAAAGGAAGAAAAAAACCACTATCTGTACCAATTAACCTTAGGTTACTGAAGAGCTAGAACACAGATATTTTCATTATTTATGAAGATTGTTTTAAGAACAACACTAAAGTTGAATTTCTATTGTAATTATGTAATTATCATGCATATGGTCTCTGTGTAAACTCGTAGACTGCTGGTGTTGGTGACTATAAGGAAGAATTGCAGTTGATTCCATGTCAGTCCAAAAGTTAACACTACCATTGATACAGGCAGTTTTGTTGGCACCCACATTTCTATGGGGGAGGGAGGGGGAAGGAAGTAGCGTTTGGACACTTGTGTTTTCTTTCCAGAAAATTATTAAATTTCAAATTATGATGTATTATCTAATCAGAATGCGCAACTTTTCTTGTCCTCCTTGGAGAGTGTCTTCAGACACATTATGTGCTGTCAGAACAGTGTTTGACTTTTCAGACATTACTTGATTTAATTGTCTGTTACAGTTTTGTTTTTTTTTTCTTGTGTGGAAATATACCTACCTCTTCATCTGCTGAAAAGAACATTGAGCATTAAATAACTGGTTTCTGAAATATGGAGTCCTCTAATATAAATATCTGTTAACACTGATTCAGGAGAAAATATTATTTCCTGTGGGAGTAAAAGGAATTTTGGGGGGTATTTTTTGGTCAAGTCATGAATAACCTTTTTCAATGTAAACTTAAATTTTGGAGTGGTGCTTTTAGTATGGCTGAGTAAAGAAAACATTTTAAGGATGTATAAATATGAAACAATGCATTGTCTGAAGCAGGTAGTTAAAGTAGGCCTGCTGCTTGCTGTTCATGACCTGCATTAAACCCATGGTGCTGACTGATACCAAAAATGGGGAGATAATACCATGGTGGAGAGAAAACAACACTATGTAATTCCAATTAGATGTGCTGTGTGTATGGGTAGTCATGCTAACTACAAAAAACCGACTTCATTGGGAGAGAGAATTTGTTTAAAGGTACGAAATAGAGCAAACATCAGATGTTGAACATACTGCTGCTGCTCGATACCCAACAGTGCTCGATTTGTTTCGACACGTGCAGACAAAGCATTACTAGTAGTCAGGCCACCCTTTTAATGTGAGTGTCACAGACAGGCTTCTGAAACTCTGTTCCAAAAAGCATTCTCGGCTCTTTTCAACCTAATTTACAAAGTGGCCCTGCTAATAGTTTTTCAGTCAAAACTGCTAAAATAAGTAGATAGCTTTGAATCTTAAGTGATACACTGATGGACGTCTTACTGCTCCTTTTGTGAAGAAAATATGGAAAGAGATATTCTCCTTCCAAATAATGTGATTATTAAGAGAGACATTTTGAGCTGCTCAGCGTGCAGCGAGTCTAAGGCAGGAGTGGAATCAGAAACCATTACTCCCAGGTTCTTTACTCATCACTGCAAGAGCTGTGTGGTTGCTGTCTAAATGCATTTCTCCCAGCTCTGGTGAAAAACATACTCATCGCTAGTGACAAACTTGCATCCAGCAAGTGACACCTCCGTTTCAGGAAAAAAGCACGTGGAGCTGTAGGTGTAAATTGTGGGACACGTGTAATAACTTTTGCATCTTGATTATCTATTTGTCTGTTTAATATGCAAACAGGTCACATCTTCTGTGTCTCAGGTATTGTCTCTCTTGCCTCTGTACTGAAAACTGTCTAAACCCAAAAAACATGTTCTAGAAAAAAAAGGGTTGGATATAGGCTGTTGTGTTCAGAAATAATTCCTAGTGCTGGAGTCGGTCGACCTGGAAGGTAGCTCACCCATAATCTTCATCCCTGTGGATTTTATGGTAGAATACAGGATTGTGAAGGCATGTCTCTGCTGAACTGTAATGCATGTGACCATGAAGTTTCCCATCTGCTGTGTCTTGTGATTCTCCCAGCCTTTGTACTGATGCTTTCTGCATTTGCATAACTGTGTAGTATGGTGTGGGGAAGAGGGACAGACTACCCTTCCTTCCTGGACAAATACCACTACCCTTAACCAAGCGAAAATGCTGGCTGACTGGGTGACTCTGGAACGGGTAAAGGAGCAAATAACTACAAGGCAAGGGAGCAGGTTGACAGCACACCCCGCTACTCCAAGGTAAAGGCTGGTGTGACTACACTTACCCTACTGTAAATTCAAGGCAGCTCACCCCACTTTGGTTGAAGGGTAGCTTCTTTCTCTTTGCCACGGGATGCGGGCAGCTAACTTGTACATCTGTACCATTCCTTCTGGTGTGTTTAACTGGTGGTTTGCTCTGTCCCTCTTTCGGTAAGCCACATCAGATAAACTGATACTCTTAGTGTGATCTAGCTCTGAAAGAGCATGCTGAGGAGTGTTCCAGTGCAGGTTCAATTACGTCTTTGCTACACTTTGTAAAGTAAGAATCATGTCTTGCATGTCGGCGAATATTTAAATAACTGAAAGTCAACTCCCCCCTCCTCATGCATGGAAACCGCTTAAAGTTCGTAACAACTGGAACCTTATTGGCAGAACCTGGGTAGAATCCTACCCTCAACCTCTGGGGCACCTGGTAACTTGTAAGAACAGATGGAACGGCGCACTGTGTGAATGCGTGCGTACGTACCCGTCATGGTGTCTGGCCCTGCGGGTGAAACCAGCTAGCGAGGTTGGCGTTTCATGGCGGGGGGGAGGGGAGGGTGAGGGGGAAGAAATCGGTTATCAAATTGCAGGAACACTGCTGTTTCGAGTCCATCTTCTGCAGTATGGCTTTCCTAGTTCTGTTTATGAGCCATTTGACTATTCATGTGACTTGAGCCCCATTATGATCTTGAATATAATGGCCTTATTAAATGTGCATTTTTGTAGGCGTGGTCTTGAGTGCAATACTTCTGTTTCTGACTATGCAGCCAGACTCACAGGATACAGGGCTGAAGTTGTACAGCTTATTCATTGTCAAAATTTGAGGTAGCGTGTGACATACTGCCAGGTTCGTTAAAGTCATGGCTGAGTCCAAGGCACCTCAGAATTTTGCCATGAAAGTAATAAATATATGTATAAATGTGTGTTTGCTATACACAGAACTGAAATGTAAATTATAAAATCTACTTTGCATGGTAATTTTTTTTTCTTAAACACTTTCAATTTATTTCAAGGCGAAACTCAAACCATTTGGAGCTTTTTTCATTTTTTTGCCAATGAAAGACCCTTTTTTGCTAACAGTTCTGAAGCTCTTGGACCGGAGTCTCATAATTATTTGATGCCATATAAGTGATACCATTTCGTTTAGCTTCATCTCTAGCAGTGACAGTTGTTGGATTCTTTTAGCACTTTGTCATTTAAATGAGTGTGTGTGTGTATAGATATACACGTGTACACATACATAGCATATGTGTATATATATGGGTTCTTAGCAGGTTCTTTCAATATGTGAAGTAAATTATATTTCTTTAATGTGAAGTTGGCAGGAGCTAATAGAACAGATGCTACAGCTCGAGCAGTAAAATGAAGCAGTTTTCATTGATCCATAGATCCAGTATCAGTCTTGCAGACATAAATAGTGTTTGTCAGCCATTTTAGACATAGAATGGCAGACAAGCCAGAGCTGTTTCTCCCAGTGGAATAAATATTTTGAGGCATCAGTTGTAGATTCTAAGGGGAGGGACCTCAACTTGGAGGAGCTGAGGAATTATGTAGTAGGGATCATTTTAGGAAACATTATGAGTAATTTGCTCCAGGTCATTGCAATCAAATTTCTCTGTTTAACAGAACACTTCTTTAAATAAATAAATCAGTGTTTCTCTGTAGGTTCAAAAGCCTGACCTATTTGCTTGTATCACCATTAAGTACTGTCAGCTCCAGATCAGGAGAAAAAGATGAAGGCAAAATAAAAATGCTGCCCATTTTTTTCAGAGTAACCTTAAAGCATGTTTCTTCAGAGTAAACATTTGACCTCCATGTGCTGGGGAGGCGGGTAAGAAAGGAGTACATAGCTATTGTGCTGAAAAGACTCACTCCTAAAATAGCTTATAAGCATCCTTACTATCTCTTAAAAGCTTGAGTACAATTGTTCATGGTACATAAAGTTAAACCTTGCATGAAGTTAGTGTGGGGTGAGAGTCGGAATGTTTAAACAGGTACTTAAAATTAGATCCGTTTCAGTTAAAATTGAGGAGAATGGAGAGCCTATTAAGTATCTGGATAGCGTATTCATCTTGGTTAGAAGCACAGACTAAGGCAATTTGGCACCTAGAGCAAGTCTCCCGTATGACATCTCATTGCGTTGCGGTCTGTGTTGGCCCCTTTGCTAACATAAGCAGTTGGAGCTCCGTGGAAATCGGTGGAATGGTTCCCATTTACCTCAGCGGAGTATGTTTAACCCTAAGGAGCAGATAAAATACTTGCTTTCTGCCAGTATCCCAGGAGGATGAGGGAAATGTGTGATTCAGGATGCTGCTTTTGCGTAAGGTGTTCATGCTTTTGTAAACAATAAAAATAAAAATTACTTTTTTCATGCTGTTTTGAGTTTGGTTTTATGAATTCCATAGAATGTTCTTGTGTGTCCCATTCTGCTTTGAGATGCTTTCTGATTTTACAGTGCTGGGCAGGTTGTGTTGATGTAATCTGCTATGTAGCCCAGAAGTTTGAGAGAAACACTTTTGTGGCACATCCTCGCATTGTAAGGTTTAGGGGACTTTCTAATTTTGGATATTGCCCCCAAATGGTAGTCTAGTCGCTTTGAAGTCATCCTTAGGGAACTGACTGAAACGACTATATCCACTTAAACAAAACCCAAGTCTCCTGGAATGTATTCTGACTGTACAGCACTTGTACCAGCATCAGATTTGGCCCAAAGGTCAACCTAAATGTCTGCAAGGCCAGGTTGGATGAGGCTTTGAGCAACCTGGTCTAGTGGAAGGTGTCCCTGCCCATGGCAGGGGGTTGGAACTAGATGGTCTTTAAGGTCCCTTCCAACCCAAACCATTCCGTGATTCTATGATTAAGGCTGGGAGAAGCTTCAAGTGTTGGATGGAGTTGGCCTTTGGTGCTCTCCCAGTATGGCTTGTGCCTTGGATGTGCAGGAGAGGGAGGGAAGGATCGGCCAAGTGAAAAATGGATGTAATGCCAGAATATAATGGTTCTAGCTAAGAAATCTTTTTAATCAATCTTCTGTTTTGAGAAGATGGTGGTAAAACAGACTGCATGCTGTACTCAAGACTCCAGATTGTTCGGTCGTGGAAGTATTAACAGTTAGGAAAACAGTCACATGGTTCAGCTTTTGCTGGACACCACATTGTGTTAGTGTGATGTCTGTCATCCCAGGGAATCTGGAGCACTCTTGGCAGTAGCTGTAACTCAGGATTACATGTTGCTGTGTTCGGTAAGTTCCTTCATAGCTAGCCCGTAGGGTATGATCTCTGTAACCAACCTTATAATGCAGAGTTACACCCGAGTTGCACTCCTAGCACCCGAGTGCAAATGGCTTGCTCCGGATCTCAGAGAGCAGAGAACCAAGTCTGCCATCGTGGCAAAATACAGTGTCATCAGTTCTCTCTGGCATAATTTGCAGTTGTTGCTTCAATTCATCGCTTACATCCTGCCTGACATCGGAGAATGCATGAACTGTTCAGAGCAGGATGTGTCCCTTCCATGATTAGCGTGTGCTGGTGGTAGGCACTCTGTCCAGGCGTCTTTCCCGTAGCACTTACTCCCCGCCAGTCATTGAAAAATAAGCACATGTGATCAAGTTAGATTGGTCAGATGATTGGATAGAATTGACTGGATCCTTTTTTTTTCTGTTTTGGTATTTCTTATTGAATCACCTGCTTGTTAACATCCAGGAACTTGGGGTTGGGGGGCGAGTTTTACTGCTGTTTGCTTGCTCGGCTGAAAGCACTGGAGTTACCACGGGAGAGCGGGTGTACGCACACCGTAGGCTGAGGCGGAGGTGGAGCGCGTACTCGGAGACAGGTTTGCAGGCAGTGTTTTCTCCCTGTGGACTCCTGCCTTTCAGTGTCTTTACGCTTGAGACCTCGAGGTCGCCTAATGAATGTACGCGCGCTTTTCTGCTGATTGCCTGACACGTCGGTGACATCACATTTGACTTAATTACAAAGATGCTTATTGATGGGCAAGGTTGCCCGTTGTCCGGGCATGGTTAGTGCACGCTGGCCTGATAGTGTTAAAACGGTGCCAGTGGTTTCTGCCAGAGCACCATGGAGCCAGTACAGCTTTGAGGGGAAAAAGCTATTTGGATTTGGATTCAGGATGTGGAAATCAAAGCCAGCTCATGTGGCATCGCTGTTATCTGTCAAATCAATAACCAGGTAGGTTTTAGTCTGCTAAATGAGAAGAAAGCTTTGATTCTTCAAATGATTCAAAGATAAACGTTGTCTGTCCTTATCTTTAGGTTGAGAGCTGTTACTCTTGCAGTGGTATTGTCTTTATTTGTTTCATTAATGAGAAAAACACCTTTATGCCAGTATCTTTTGGGGTGTGTTTAGGAGAGAGAACTAGAGCTATACAAGACCTAATTTGGGCCAAAAGCATGAGAAAATGGAGTAGCTGTCTATCCAGTTTTTGCCCTTGCCTCGAGATGTTGCAGGAGTTTAATGACTGCTCTATAACTGTTACTGCTGTGTATTTATTATTTGTAGATGCTGTAACAGCATACAGGTAGTTTACTTGTGCGTAAGTACATTCCGAAGTACATAAAAATTGCTTTGTCTTAAATTATGATAGAACGAGCTATTTATCTAACCACAAATGCTTGTAGCAGAGGTTATGGCAAACGTAGTCCTGCATTGGGTGGGCTCACAAATAATTAATATTTACACTGTATTTTCTGTTCAGTAATATTTTTCAGGGCTTCTGAGGAGTGTCTTGCTATAACACAAAGCTCTGGAGATAGAAATTGCTATATAACTGCTAAAAACCTATTTTGCAGAGCTCCTATTACTGCTTCAGGGTTTGTTTGACTGTCTCTTCAGGTCAGATGCTTGCTTACTAAACTATTTTGAGTGGGATGTACTTCATGGAAAGGTCTTGTGGTAGTTGCGAGTGAGTAAAATGTTAAAATGGACTCTGGCTTGTTGTACAGCCCAGGGTTCAAGTCCGTGGCATCACTTGGTGCCCCGGCTTCACCTCAAATGCTGCCCTTGGGCACAGGGAACAGCAATCTGGGACCGTCCAGCCCATTAGGAACTTTTTTTTCCTGGACAGCAGATTCTCACCTGGCATTTGGCATCTGACCTGGTTTCCACACATTTTGACAGAAGGGACAGGAGAAGTCTGTGGGCCAGAGAGGAAATATTTTTTGCAGTTCGGCCTCCTTTCAGAACACCAAACTTGGCAGGGGGTGTTTGAAGACTTTCCACTGACAGCTTGAGATGCAGTTTGGAGAAAAAGTGGCTCTGGATTCAGTGTTTGTACAGAGCCCAGCATGCTTTTCAGTTCTTCTTAGTTGTTTGACATAAACCAAATGTGCTGGAAATGATCCAATTAAACGGGATTAAAAAAAAAAAAAAAAAAACAAGCCAACACAAACTTCTAGGATTTCTTCAGAAAGCGAGGTTTTATGTAGCAGCTAATTTTTACCAAAAACTTCCACTTTTTCACCCCCTTGCTGTCCTTAACCACTGTGCACCCCTTTCTGCTCTGCTAGGGTGGCTCCTCGGACAAAGATTGCCATGTGTGTTCAGGGAGTCACTTACTGCTGTGATTTGTCACCGGGGCATTTGAGGTGACCTCCCCTACGGTCCGAAACGCCGAATAGCAGCCGCATGGGCTGAGCAGTAACAATGCTTCCCTTGTAACGGTCTCAAAGCATCCCTACAAACCTGGGTGTGCTGGATACAGCGAGCTAGAGAAAGGATCGGCTTTTATTAAATTTTTGTCTTCCTGATTAAATATGGGGCTACAGGGACGCACTCCAGTTTTGTGTCCTGTGGTGCGAAGGCATACTGTACCCTCCTAACCAGAGCTTACAGCTGTGAGAGACATGCCATCGCTTTGTTAGAGATTTTATACTGAGCTGTTCTCTTCTGTGATCAGAGTTGAATAAAATATGGATTTTTTTTTTTATAAATCTGACTTTTGTTTTTTATTTCCAAGTCAGGTAACTAGTCCAAGTATTTGTTTTTTTGCATGGGTACGATTTCTCATCCTGACTTTTTGATGCTTTCCAGGTGAGGTTTCACTTCTTTCAGTGAGTATTTTCGGTAGCTAAGGACACTCTGTGATGCTAACTGGAGGAAGCTAGATTTTCTAAGAGCTAGCTCACCAGCTAGGCCTTGCATTGTACACTAAGATCTTCAGAGAATAATAGGACTTATTTGCAATATAGAATATTAAATATTACATTTTAATAATTTAATTATACAGTAAAAATTAAATACTTTAATATTTTTCTATTTAGTGTTTTTTAAAGACTTTACAATGAAAGTATAATCACTTTAGTAAAATACTAGAAGTATTTTGAACTTCTTACATGCTGTTCACTGTGGTGGATTCCTTACTAACAAAAACCTGCTTTGTGCTGCAGACCAGTGCACGGGCAGGGGATTTTTTTCTTGCTTTCTGACACTTTATTAAATCCGCTTCTGATAAGGGACCGGATATGAGATTGCATGTGCGACGCTTGGAGCTCAAACTCTCCCAAATGCCTCCCAAATACTCCTGTGGTACTGTAAGGATAAGCAGCCAGTGTAAGTTATTGGTCTCTAGACCTATAAATCTCTTGGGTCTGGAAGGTATTGGCGACAGCTTTCTGAAACTTGTAGAGGTACTGATTTACTAAAATCCTTGAATTTAAGATGACAGTTTGAACTCTACTGCAAGTCTGTATTTCCCATTCTTCAACGCACGTGTTACCTTGCCAAAGTATGGTTCAGCTCATTTTTGGCACCTCTTTGAGGCAATTTCTCATTCTTTCAACACCTTGAGTCACTGACTTCAGGAGCCTTTGGTGCTGCCGCTGGCTACCAGGGAGCAGCGCTGGGCTCTCGGCTGTTCACGGCGTTGGAAGATGGCTGCTCAGCAACTCGGGTAGGTGACGCATTAAATAGAAGGAATTCGTTTACTTTGCCTGTAACGTGCTTTGTCTGGAATTTTACCAACTGTCTGGGGCGCATGTGGGTATTTTTATCTGACCAAAATTTACTTGGTATTTTCTTCACATCATACCTTGGTGCAAGTTCTTCTTGGTGGGGGTAGGAACATACGCTGGGTGACAGAGGCGCTAGTGGTTTGCTCGCTTTTGGAACTGCAAGGATGCTGAAAATAACGCGTTGGTTTAGCCAGACAAGTGATTTCAGGATCTGTTCTCAAATTAAATTTTGATGTAGCAATTTTGGCAGCATAACATCTTGAGGCAATGTGGTTCCTTTTTTTTTTTGTTTGTTAGAACAGGCACAGAACGCTTCACAGTCCCTCCTTCACTGAGCAAAACTCTTTGTAAGTATAATGCTAGACACCATGATTAGCTGTCAACATTGTTATGACCTGGGGAAAAGTAGATTCTGGATCTGAATTATAAATTATAAAAAAATTCCATAGTCTGCCAGAAAGTAGATAGAGTCAACAGCTTTTTTTCCAGCCCTGGCTAGGCCAGGATATAGGGAGATGTACCATTATTAGCTGCAAAAACTATGTTTAAGAATCAGGAATTCAGAAGGAAAAAAAAACAAACAAAAAACCCCAAACAAACAAACAAAACCCACAGCTTATTTTGTGCCTGAAATCCTTGATTTATAAATGACTTCTTAAAAAATTATTATATTCATCACAGATTTGTCATCACTTTCCCCAGTACTGAGGAATAAGATAAAGAAGAAAAATCCCTGGAGTGTGCTCACTGAGGTTATTGCTGTTCTTTATGTGACCTCTGCTATTTTAGTAGCAGAAGCAACCAAATTAAGAAATGTCCTCGTTATTGCTTAGTAATTCTATTTGTTTTAAGAAAACCAGTATCGGATTTTAAAGCCCCAGCTGGAACCCGTTTCTCTTTGTTGCTTAGATAAAATACCAGTGTGACGAATGCTTTAGAAAGGTGATTGATGATACACCCGGAGATGGGGGTTGGGATAATTGTATTTCTTGATTTCTTTTTTCAGCTGTTGTAATGCAGTGTGAATGTTTGAGTCAGAATTTCGGTTCCTGAAGCTGGAAATTCTGGAGCAGAAGCAGCATTTTATGTTAGCAAGGAGGAATCCATACACGCCCAGTGGGATGGCCCTGGCATCCTGTGGAAAGTGAAAGTATTAGAAATCATAGGAATGTCTGCCCCTGTCCCCATCTTAAAATTACAGCAATCTCATTGTCGGTCCTTCCTGTTCCTTGGGATTGCTTTACCGTTGGGGATTTACTGGATTGATGGAACAGCATTTTAAATAAGTAAATAAAAATAGCAAGTGCTGAATTTCTGCTGTATGCAATGTAGTGGGGAAGGTGAAAATTCCCATAGCTGGAAACTACTGCATCTATCTTCTTGCAAACTGTTGTCTTGGTGGCACTCGGCTTTAGCAGGTTTCGCACAGCCCGCAGGCTGTGATCAGGGATGGGTAGCGGTGAGCAGTGGTGAAGGCACGGCCGGCTTGATGATGCCTTTCTCTGCAGTGTTTCCTTGGGAAAGCTTGGAGCCTTTCCTAACCGCTGATGTTCTGAGGAAGAGCTAAGTAATGTTCTGACATCAATAGGTAGGGCGTTTCTGCAGCTCCACCTCCTTGGCTTCAAAAATTTAACTGATGGGCAATCGTAAAGTGGCTTTTTGGGTGTCCACCCACCACCAAAAGCAAAAGCTGCTCTTTCCAGAGCTTCTCAACATCAGTACAAGACCACCCTCAGGTGTTTATAGCTTTGGGGCATTTTTTACCTTAACAGGGAAAGGAGTCAGAAAGAGGAGACCTAGAGTTTACCAGGAATGGCTAGCGTGCCGTTTGACTGCGGGAGGTTTGTATGGTTTCCAGCAGCTACAGGCAAAGGTGAGAGAGGATTGAACAAGTTTTGAGCAGACACCCTTTGTGCAGCATGGTGTCATGCCTTAACAATAGCGTTATCCCTCCTGGCAGCGCTATAAAGTAAGGAGATTATTCACCAACAAAAAGTGGGGTAGGTAATTTGTGTTTAGTGCTAGCTCTTTGTTAATAATTTTTTTTCCCCAATAAAAAGAAAAAGACACATTCACGCTGTAGTTGGAATACCTGGTAAACAACCAGAAACAAGACTTGCAAGAACTTGGGTAGTGATGACTCTCTCCTTTGATCCTGTTCCTTCTGCAGCTGTGGCAGGCTAACGTGAGACTGCTGCTGTGTCTGCAAGCTCCGTACGGGACTCATTGCGCCGAGGGACGGGAAACGAGGTCCCCTGGCTGCTCCTGCTTCCCTGGGCACGGCCACGCAGTGAGCTGGCATTTTGCTCTCCTGCCCATCCCCAGGGCAGAGAAGTCTGCTTTTGCAACCAATATCCTGCAATACACCACTGGTACTGCCACGGCTTTTGCAGTTTCTGCTCTGGGATAAGAGACCAAATCAGCTTGCACACCTTTAAATAGGAATTTTGCTGGATGCTGAAAGCAGGTGCCAAATCTCACCATCTTGTTCATTAATAAGAAAATCTTTTTAATTTGGGATGTAATTAGCTTACATCATAAAAGTTTTCTAGATGAGCCTTCTCTAACAAACAGCTGAAAAGCAATCATATAGAAATGCCCATAATTGCATGAAATGAAGCTAAAATGATCTTGCTTAGAAAGCTTCGAACACGACTGCAGTTGTGTTAACCGTGGAATCAGACAGCGCTTACTCCTGCTCCCTGTGTCTGGGTGTACACGCTCAGGCACCCCGTCTACTGCACTTATGAGGCTGCACTTTTCACTTCCGTCAGTCCTTCTGTTTCCGAGGCGCGTGTGTCGTCCCCCCGTGTTGGGTCGGCACAGGTTAGTTTCTCTATTTGTAATGTTAAGGCGAAGCTAAGCTGCTCTGGCTGTGGTTTTCTGCAACTCTTGCCAAGATGTGCAAACCCCCGGCGTCTTCCTGGTGTTACTGAGGAGCGGTGCGTCAGTACAGCTGTTCGTATGCACGCCCTAAAGCGTCTGTCAGCTGCCTAAGGACCACTTTTCCTTAGCTTTGACCACCTCTCAGCCACAGGAGGGAGATTTTTTGTTTGTTTTTTTAGAATGCTGCAGAACTGCTTTGTCTTGTGACTCCAGAGCTCATAAAGCACAGTGCTGGTGATCAGCTGGTTTTACCGTGGGTTTTACTTGGGTGTTTTATCACCCCTTAAGACTAATGACGTTGACTGTACCACAGCTGGCAACAAAAAAAAAATGCTACAAATAGAAATCAGCCCAATGCTTGAAATCATAGAATCACAGAATCACAGAATGGTTTGGGTTGGAAGGGACCTTAAAGATCATCTAGTTCCAACCCCCCTGCCATGGGCAGGGACACCTTCCACTAGACCAGGTTGCTCAAAGCCTCATCCAGCCTGGCCTGGAACACTTCTAGGGATGGGGCATCCACAACATCTCTGGGCAACTCTCCCAGAGACAACACTTCCACAATGTCTCTGGAAATGCCAGGAACAGTTTGGGGAAGAGGCTGGCTTGCTCCCCCCGAAAGGCTCATCCCCTCGGTGGGGTTGGACCCCTCACCTGGTTGTCCCAGTGGGGGTGGCAATAACCCCTCTGCTGCATCTCTTCTGGTTGTTTCCCAGTTCTCAGCTCATGCCCATCGCTTCTGAAAGGGATTGCCCAATCTGGCTCCCACTGCGGAATTGCTAGATAAGGCAGGAAAAGACGCCAGAAGTTCACCAAGCAACGAGGAAACATGCAAGGGTTTGGTCTTGGTGCTGCCCAGGCTGTCGCTGCGGAGCACGGACTCAGCCAGGCAGGCCTGCCCCTCGCCTGCTGACAGCCCCACATTATCTCCCCTGCCATCCTTCCCATCGCGTAATTTTGCTTGGCTCTGCCCATGACTCAGCCTGTTAAATGGGCGTCGTGTTTTATTACAAACCTGAGCTGATTAATTACGTGCTGTTAGGCAAAAAAATGCAGGGCAGCTGTAGGGGGAGGGAGTGGTGATGCAAAGGAGGTGAGAACAGAAAAATTGTCACTTCTGGAAACGGAGAGAAAAAGTATTAAGGAGCTGAAGGTAACCAGAAGAGCCACTTTTCCAGGTGCATCACTCACCAGAGACGTTGGGAAAGTTAGTAAAATCATGATGAAACCAGCTGATCACCTTTGGAGTGTGTCCAGAGGAGGCCACGAAGATGCTCAGAGGGCTGGAGCACCTCTGCTATGGGGACAGGCTGAGAGAGTTGGGCTTGTTCAGCCTGGAGAAGAGAAGGCTCCGGGGAGACCTTATAGCCCCTTCCAGTACCTGAAGGG
>NW_010225941.1:15202-23620 GCF_000690775.1 Eurypyga helias
AGGACAAGGGGTAACGGGTTTAAATTGAAAGTGGGTAGATTTAGAGTAGATATCAGGAAGAAATTCTTCACAGAGAGGGTGGTGAGGCACTGGAACAGGTTGCCCAGAGAAGCTGTGGATGCCCCATCCCTGGAAATGTTCAAGGCCAGGCTGGATGAGGCTTTGAGCAACCTGGTCTAGTGGAAGGTGTCCCTGCCCATGGCAGGGGGGTTGGAACTAGGTGGTCTTTAAGGTCCCTTCCAACCCAAACTGTTCCATGATTCTAGGAAAGTGTTGCCGAATGTGCCCACCCACCACACCAGCCCCATCTGCATCCCATTGTAGGGCTGGAGAGATAAAGAGCTTCTTGTTCCTCTTAGGAAATAGTCATTGCTATCTATGCCAATTAAAAGAAAAAAACCATAATTAATGCTTTTAGAAAAGATTTTAAAGGCTGTTTATATGGTGAGTGGCTGGTCTGGCTCGGAGAGATCCAGCACAAAAACAAGGAGAGTATGGAAGCAGCTGGCGTTGCTCCACCCATAAAGAAGGGGCAGGAGGGGCTCCCACATCCTGGCTTTCTGTTCGTATCCGCATTGTAACTTCCCAGCCAGACTGCACATCAGTGTTATGACTTTGTAGCCTAATCAGAAAAGGGGCAAGACACCCCTTGCTGGGGAGGGTTCCTGGTGGCTTGCCTGAAGGGAGGACAGGACTCGCAACTTCGTGGGGAAAAGCAAGTGTGAGTGAGGCCCGGGAGGAGGGTGACTTCCCGCTGCCAGCCCTGTCCCGTGGGGTGCAGCGTTGTGGTTTCAGGAGCTGGGAACAGTGGTAGGCGAGCGTGTGAATCACCCGAGCGGCCTTTTGAAAAGAGGAAGGTGGCAGGTATCACACCGAAATTGCCAGGGGTGGCAGCTCACGCCCTTTGAAGCGCTGGCTAAGCCAATTTAGTTTTTCCTCTACGTGTTTGTTCCTTGCGCTTGGAATCATGCGGAAACAAACACTTCTGCTTGCTCCGTAAAACAGACGGTCTCTTCAGTGCTTGAGCTGGCACATGGCTTGTGGGGTGGGTTGACCCTGGCTGGAGGCCAGGTGCCCACCAGAGCTGCTCTGTCACTTCTAGCAGCTTCTCACTAGCCCGCCTTGCTACCAAAACCTTGCCACGCAAAGCCAGTACATCCTCTTTTCCAGTGCCACAGGAAACTCTCGGAAGCCTGTTGAGTGAGTGAAAGGGGGACAAAAAAATCCTCTCTTAGCCCCCACTGAACTCTCAAAGCCAAACCCATGGAATTGCTAGCTGAGGAGACTCCACACAAGCCTCCTGTGTGGTAGGTGCATACTCACAGAGTGTGTCTGACGGGCCAAGGCTGTGTGCGCCGCGGGGCCGGTTCGATAGAAAATCACTTTTAGCGTTTGCTGATTTTGGTTAACTTCTTCCTGTGGTCCCACGCTGTCTGAGAGGTGTCTCGGAGCCCTGGCTAAAACACAGCCAGAAATGACACGGGTTTTGAACATGTTGTTAGTAAACCGAGGTGACTCATCGCTTTCAAAACAGCAGAGTTATCGCCGCCTCGCTCACGGGAGAGCGCAGGTTCTTTGTAACAGGGGAGCCGACAAGGAAAATGTACATCATCGGGGCGTTGTGTACATCCCAGGGCGGTAGCACTGCAGTCTGGCTTCAAAGCAATTAAAATATCATTGGATTAGGGAATATAAAACTAAAAAATTGTTACACACTTTCTAGAGATTTTTACTTCAGGAAATATTTTTTTTAATATATAAAATGAAGGTTTTTTCAGTAGTGTAATTGAGTTATGTTTTGTACCTCATCCTGTACCCCACACTTGCCTCTTTTTAATACTTTCATGTATCTTACTATGTGATATACCATATTTTTATGTAGAATTATAGAACAATTTAGCCTGGGGACCTGATCTCTCTGGGGACCTTCTGGTCCAGACCTCTGCTCAAGTCAGGGACAATTTCCAACAACTGCAAAGCTCCTCAGATAACCCTTGTCCGTCACTGAAAATGTGTCCTCACTGAACACTCACCCTTCAGAAACCTTGACCAACCCAGGGACAGGGCAGAGGGAGGCTGGAGGTGTCTCCGCTGTCAGTGCAGAGTGTGGACTATGGAGGATCTGAAATAGGAGGTTAGAGACAGGGTTTGGGGCTCAACTGGCCTACCTTCCTCTTACATGTATCTAGAGAAAGTGTGGTTTTCTCTTAAATCATGACAAATGGACAGCCAGCTACTTGCTGGAAGTAATGGTGATTCCCATCAGGAGGCGAAATTCCACCCATCAGGGTGGTTCAGACATTGAACCTTCAACAGTGACCAACATCTGGCACAAGAACGGTGTACGAGGCACAGCTTCAGGAGTCACAGCCAAAAGCTCCACAAGAAAAGACATTAAAAAACAGAGGAAATGGGGAGAAGTGGTAAGGTGGTAATTTAGAAGGAAACAAGATGGTATATTCAAGCAAAATGAGAAAAGTCATATTTTTTAGCTGCTAGGTTATATGTGAGGACATTAAAAACTTAAACAGGTTTAAGTCCTGCTATGTACTCAGGAGGCCTGGAAGATCTGCCTGGAAGAGAATTGACTCACTCATCTTTATTTTCCGTACATTCTAGTGTACCAGGGAAATTCCTGAAGCCTTACAGAGTATTAGCATTAATCTACTGTTAAAAAAGGCGTAAAGATGAGCCTGGTAATAGTAAGACCTTTAGTCTGACATCAACCCAAGGCCAAGCGAAGAGGCTGCTGGCAGAGGGATCGGACTGATAGGTGACAGGAACAGAAACTGATGCTGCTTGGCATGACAGAGAGGAGAAAGGCATGGAGGGTTTTTCTGCCTGGAGACTATTTGTCTGCAGCCTGTGTAGGCAGATGTTTGGGTTTCTGGGAATTGTTTGGTTCAGTACCATAAAACACCAGAGAAAACGTTATGGGTAAATTGTATCAGAAAGGGCAGGAAACAGGGGAGGGGGGAAAGTGAGACACAGCAGAGGAGACACAGAGCTCAGAGGAGGAGAATAGAGGGGGCAGGGGAGGAGGTACTCCCAGACCCGGAGCAGATATCCACCACGCTGCTGAGGACTCATGCTGGAGCAGGTTTATCCTGAAGGACCGCAGCCCATGGAAGACCCCACACTGCAGCAGGGGAGATGTGTGAGGAGGAAGGAGTGGCAGAGAGGAACCGTTACGGACTGACCCCGGCTCCCATTCCCCATCCTCCTGTGCAACCTGCGGGGAGGAGGAGGAGGTAGAGGAGTTGGGAACAAAGGTGAGCCTGGGAAAAGGGAGAGAAGACAGGTACCATTTTAATGTTTGTCTTTGTTTCTCACTACCTGAGTCTTTTTTAATTGGCCACAAATTAAAATGTTTTTCCCCACTCAAGTCTAGCTTGCTTGTGACAGTAATCAGCATGTGAGCTCCCTGCCCTTGCCTTGGCACAAGACCCTTCTCACACTATTTCTGCGGAGGGGGAGAGAGTGAGTGAGTGGCTGGGTGGGAGTTTGGCTCTTTGTGAAGGCTAACTCACCACATACAGTTCACGGGAACCAAAAGCAAATGCATTAGCTAATTTTAAAAAAACCACTGCTGAGTAATAAAGTTAATAAATAAAGGGTAAGGAAACCAAGCATGGGGATATATTCTTACTCCTCCCAGGAGCTCCTTGCCACAAATTCCAGCCTGTCCTTGGATGCTGTAAGGTGGGGGCCCAATGCCATCTAGGGCTATTCCAAAAACTGAAAATGAATGCTACTGGCAGATTGATTTTTTTTTCCTTACAGGTATTTTTGCCCTTGTACACATCTGCTAGTTTCAAAAAACTCGAGCAGCTTCTCTCTGAAGTATTGATTTTTAATCTTGTTTGCCCTTCATGTTTGATTTAACTAAAGAGAAGGAGCTCTTGTAAGAGTTTGCAACTGTTAGTGTGTGCTGTACTCACTGTAATCCATCCCTTGTGTATCTTAACTATGAACACAAGGCTTTTCAGAGAGCTGCTGGTAAATCTCCGGAGACCAATAAAGAGCTGAGCTATATTTTCAAACCGTATCCACTAGAGGGTACTCAATGACCTGCCAGTGAAGGCAGGTTTGCACGGCAGCGATGGGGAGAGGAAGCCAAGAGAAAATGTCACTGGTAGTTGCACTGACAATAGCAGAGCACAGAACAGGACCAGAAAGCACAGCAAAGGAGGATTTTAGGGGGGAAAAACATGTTGGACTAGCTTAAATCCAGCAGAAACATCTCTGTGCCGTAGGTCCAGAGAGCCCAAGCAGCCAGATGGAAACGGGGCGATGGGAAGTGGGGATTGGTGGCCCTTTCCCGGGGAGCGGAGTGGGGAGCGTGAGCTCACGTCCAGCACCTCTGCAGGGTGGGAGTGCGGGGCTGGCTGGGAACCCAGTTCTCACCCCCATGAGAGCACATTGCTGGGTTTTCTTTCTTTTTCCCCTGCTTTTGTTGCCCAAACTGCAAGCACAGAAGCTTTGGGGGTGATGTCCGTGCTAGCTGGCTTGACACAGCTGAAGTTTTCTGAAAAACTTGCTTTTTTTTACACTTCTGGCCATTGAGAGAGTTGTTCTGAGGTACTGGGGGTATATAAAACACCCCATCTTGTAAAACAATAGTGATGACTCCTCCACAGCATCTATTTTCATTGTGCTGATCACTCATGATCATTTTAAATGGGCAGCCCTGACTGTCCTTTGTAGGCATGCTAGAAAACAACATGATTTTAACATGCAGATAAGTCACAAACATCCATGGAGGCTTTAGATACCCAGAGAATCCTCTCGTCACAAATTTCTGTTTGTATTATTGTTCCAGGCTTTTATTTCCCCATTAAATGCTACAAAAGGCATGTAAAATGCTAGGCATGGTCTTCAAAAGGCTGGCCCTACAAGGAGATGCCATTCATCTTTTGCCTTCTGCTTCCAAAAAAATCAATAATAAGCATCTAATTTCAGGGTTGAAAGAGAAGATTTTTTACTATCCAGCAGGACATCTGAGTTATTGACCTTGAACGCTAATCAGTATGTTTGAATGTTCTCACCGGGTTTAGAGCCAAGGCTAAAAAAATCTAATTAAATCAGCAGGGGGCACGATTTCTTCAAAATATCTCAGGATTACCCAGCCGTGTGCTGGGTTTTCTTTCTATGACACAGTGCAGGGCTGCCCACCAACACTGCTTTTAAAGATCTAATGCGGTTTTTCTCAGTTAACCTCTTCAGCCCCCTGGGGAAACCTCAGGTGGTGTTAACGTAGTTCATGGTCCTGCAAAGGGACCCTCAGCCCCAGCAGTGGGTCAGTCCTACAGGGTGTTGCTGCTTTAATCACCCTGGAGACCCTTTTTCTTCTTTTCCTGGATGTCCCAAGTTCCTGGGAGCAGCCCAAGCCTCAGCTTCTTCGCCATTAACCTGCGGTATACCGCAGATAGTGTGGGTCATGGGCACCAAGCCCAAAGGTCCTGGTGGGCGGCGGGGGGCTTGCCTGTACCCCTGAAATCCTTCTGAGCAATAAGCAAACAGGAAGGCAAAACCGAGACGAACATAAACCAGCGTGCAACGTCTTGGGGGGCAGGTGCCACTTTTGGAGGTAGCAAGAAGAAAATCTGGGGGTTGTCACACCACCAGGGGAAGTGCTGCACCAGCAGGGACCCTGGCAATGAGCAGAGGGAGGTCCCCCCAGCTCAGAGCCCTGGCTCTGTACGTCCGGAGGGGAGGTGTGTAAAAAGAGGGCACGGTTTGGCTATCCCCCTTTCCCTCCAGAAATCAGTCGGTAGCACTGGGTTTTCCTGAGGCCGGATCTGACTGATGGTGCCGTATAACCACGAGTGGCTTTAGTCACAGCAAGGCTGTAGTGGGGAAGCGAGCAAACATTTTGGGTTGCTATCCTCCCACTTGAGCCCAGCTATGGGTATTTTGTACCATATTGTCGATCTCAAGAAGCTCAGTCTTTTTGTCCTGGTTTTTTTCCCTCTAAAAGGTTATGTTTAAAGGATAGACACTCACACTGTCTGGCTTTGCAAACAAAAAAGAGGGATGAATTCCTGAAAAAATGAACTCTTCCTGCTTTTAATTACCAAAACCTGATTAATAGCTACGAGTAGATTTAGGTGTGTGGTTTTTCTTCCTTCACATACTCATGAAACAGCTACATGTCCTACACCTCTGTCAGAGCCTCCTTTGGGGAGCAATATGCCATGGGGAGCATACCTGAGAGGGCTGGAGGTAACGGCGGCAAAAATAACCCGTGCTGAATATGAACATGGAAAAGGGAGCACCGTAAGGCCCTGATGATGGAGAATGCCGCGTAGCTCTTAAGGAAAGCGTTTAAATGCTAAAATGCTGAAAGTGAAGATCCTCCAGTGGATCCCAGGGAATATTCCCCCCCCGCCCCCAGTTATGCCCCACTGCACACGCTCTGCTTAAATACACCTGCAGACTGGATTCAAAACTTAGGGACAAAGCAAAGGTGTAGTCAACGGTAACTGTAAGTGAATGGATTGTATCCACTTTTAGTTCAGAATAATGCAATTTTCCCACTTCTTTAGCATGCCAGGTGGGTGAACCTGCCATTTCTTCAGCAGTTACACTGCCAGCTCATTTTCATGGTTTTCACCTGCAGAATAGGCAGGACAAAACCAAGCAAAATTGCAGAGGCAGCCAGTGGGATGGTGTTTTGGGGTGGAAAGGGGTCGAGCCTGAGTACCCACAGAGGTATGGACAGATGACAAAAGAAGGGAACATACCCTCCTTTATTTTTAGCATGCCACCTTGGATACCTGATCCAAAGGCTCATGCCATTTTCATTACAAATTCTTATTCAAACGTCACCTCAAGTTCTTGGGAAGTTCAACTTCACTTCCAGCCTTTGATGCTTAGGGAAGGGTATTTTCTCCTCAGCATCAACGATAGCATGTAGATTTGGGGACTCGGGTTGACTGTGCTTGTTTTGTCTTGCTACAAATGCTGGCAATTAAGACATAACCATGTGAGTCAATCAAAGTTCAGAATACAGCGTGACCCTCAATATGCAGTTCGTCATGGTTCATAAAGCAACATGTTAGCTATTTTAATAATTAGACAGTGTCCTTTTGTTTCATCCAAATTCCCTGCCTTCACTTCAGTGCACTTATCTAGGCCTCTAATTAGGTCCCTTTCCTTCAGCCACTGGTAACTTCTCATGTGCATCTTCCCTATTCTGGCTTCTTCATACCTCAGAAAATACAACAGGGCTGTCAAGGGGCCGGTCTGGGCTTTGTTTCACAAGTCTGTGTGACACTATGACATTCCAGTTTCAGATAAGGTGCTGTCGGGAGGAGGTGTGGACGCTCAAGCAGACTTCCCAGAAGACGAAGTACTTCAGCTTTGGTGCTTCCCCAGTGAATACGCAGGCATGGATTAGGTGCCACCCACCTTCTTCTGGTCTCGGGGATAAATCACGCACTCTGAAGTGAGCATGTTACTATAGCTGCCAGTTGCTAGAAAGCCTTGATGATACATTCAAAAAGAGCCACTAAATGCTGAAAAAAAACCCCAAATGCACCCAAAAATCCCATTCAAAACACCACAAAAAATAGAAACAACTGTTTTCCACTTCAGAAATATTTTCCAACCACATTTAATGAAAAGGCAGGGGTGATAGAAGCCAGGCTGCAAAAAGACTGCTTTTTCTTTCTCCCTAATCCCCCCAGCCAATGTACATGCAAGTCCCCTTCTGCACACACGTGTGCCAAGGGCTGTTTTGATCTAGACGTGTAGGTGTCTGTCTCCTGCCTCGTCAAGACCTGCAGACCAGGCAGAAGGATGCTTGTGCCAGCCCACGGCCCTCTGACGCTTCCTTGTAGGCATATGAGCTAAATGGGCCGGGTTGCTCGGTAAGGTGGTGTGAGCCCACCGAAGAAGCTGTGGCCACAGGAAGAGTCAATGGCTGCATGGGCCAATGTTGGCAACTCACTGTGCGGGTATTCCCAAGGGGGGACAAAGGAAAAGGACATCCACAAATAACACCAGATTGTGGAGGTGGAGCTTCGTGGTTAAGGAAAGGAGCAGATATTCCACACTTGCTCAGCATAAAATCCATACATCTCAATGAATGGATCTAAAATAAGGAATATTTAGGTGGTTTTGGTAGCTTTTGGACATTTCCTTATAACCAGAGCATTGCAGTTTCTTCTCTGAGCTGTTTTCTACCAGTGCACAATCTTGCCAAAGGCTGCACAAGCAAACCCCTCGCTATCCCTGGCTGTGGCAGCTGGCTCATGTGAGTTGGTGTCTCTCTCAGGAGGCTGCTCAGGGGAGGATGTACAGCTGCAAGGGTGGATGGTAGGTCAGTCTGTGACTTGCAGCCCTTCACAATGTAGAACAAGGATCAAAAACTGAACTGCTCTTTTGACACTGTCGTGGTTTAACTCCAACTAG
>NW_010225942.1:0-2098 GCF_000690775.1 Eurypyga helias
CGGGGAAGGTGCTGCTCGTTGGCATGGGTGAGCGAAGGGCCCGCACGTAGCCAGCGCCAGTCCCCTGAAATTCCTCAGAAGGTGTTTTTTTATTAAAAATAAAAAGCAGCATGCGTTATCACGGGGTTCGGACGTGAGGATCGGAAGTCGGAAATGGGCAAATTGACACGATGCGGAGGAAGGGTTATGAGGGCTCTGGGCGGCCACCCGAACGGCGTGTGACTAGGCCGAGGGCTCGCAGCCCTAACCGTACCCTACGCTTTATGGCGTGCACCACGTCCCAGCCAACTCGGTATAATTTACTGGCTGTGATGTAGTCCTGGAAATTTCCTTGGCTCGCCTGACCCTTCCCAGCAACCCCTCTGCATCTGACTCAGCATTACAACCAGTAATGTGGATTCTCTCTGCCTCCTCCAAATCCGCGTGCCAGAAAATGCTGATCGGGCTTCTAAAGATTTGGTTTTTTCTTGTGTCTTACCATCAGCTGATAAAAACTTCATGCTGTGCTTTCGGGCTGTCCTTGTTTTGGGGGAAGGCATCTTGCAAAGAATTTAAAACAAGTTTAACCTCTGAATTACCTCCTCTTCTTTTATGCAGCTGTCGTATTAAAGGCAGAGATGAGGAGAAGGGGGAGGATAATACCTAGTCCATAGCCCCAGTTAACAGGTTTGTTCTGTAGTTTCAACTTCTTTTTTTTGTGATTAAAGGTTTAATCTTGCAGAATGAAACCATAAAATACCATTAAAAAGGACCTCTGGATTCTATGTAGTCCAGCCTTCTGCTCAGAGCAGGGTCAGTGCCAAAGCTAGACCATGGTGCTCAGGCCACTGGGGTCTGAAAATCTTCACAGATGGAAAATCTGCAGCCTCCTTGGGCAGCCCGTTGGCCTGCTTCACTGCAGTCACAGAGATCTTTTTCCTCATGTTTGAAACTGAAATTTCCCTTGATGTCACGTGTGACTGTTTCATCTTGTCCTTTGCCCTCATCCTCTTTACCTTTGAGGGGGGTCTAGTTCTTTTTAACCTCCACATAGCTGAAGGTGGCAATCGGATGTTCCTGCTTAGCCGTCACTTCCGAGAGCAAGCACAGCGATCCCAGGCTCCTGAGCTGCCTCCTGTGCCTTGTGTTCAGCCTCCTCCCTTTCCTTTTCTTCGTCTGCAGTATCCGTCTGACCTGGGGAGCTGTTGGGACAGGCATCACACGGCACGAAAGGATGCTGCTGCTTTTAAGTTAATAATGGCTAGTAACAGTGCCAGATAAACTTGAGAAATGGTCCTTAACAAAATGTGTCAGAGATTTAATTCTCAGCTGCAGGCAGAACAAAATTCTGTACCTGAACTTAAAATACAGCAATATTGCAAATGTTAGCCTTCCAGAAGAGGCCATGGAGATGATCAGAGGGCTGAAGCCCCTCTCCTATGATGAAAGGCTGCAAGAATTGGGCTTGTTCAGCCTGGAGAAGAGGAGGCTCCGAGGAGACCTCATTGCAGCTTTCCAGTATCTGAAGGGGGCCTACAAGGGTGCTGGGAGAGGACTTTTTACAAGGGCCTGCAGTGATAGGACAAGGGGTAATGGGTACAAATTGAAATCAGGGAGGTTTAGATTGGATATCAGGAAGAAATTCTTCCTGGAGAGGGTGGTGAGGCACTGGAACAGGTTGCCCAGGGAAGCTGTGGATGCCCCATCCCTGGAAGTGTTCAAGGCCAGGCTGGATGAGGCTTTGAGCAACCTGGTCTAGTGGAAGGTGTCCCTGCCCATGGCAGGGGGGTTGGAACTAGATGATCTTTGAGGGCCCTTCCAACCCAAACCGTTCTGTGATTCTATGATACTATGAAAGTCATTGTATAAACTCTGTGTAAAGTATAACACCATATATATTTTATAGTATAAATACATTGCTGTGTAGCAACTCCCCATTCTTATGAGAATACTTTGCTGATCTAATGTGCCTAAAGGTTAAAAGTGACATGGCACGTGTCACCAGAGGATGCAGAAAGCAGCGTGACTCTGATTTTGCTTACGGGGATGTGGAGAAATTACAGAGCATGCTAAGTTCTAAATGAGCAACTCTCAAACTTAAAAGGGACCTGCAGACCCA
>NW_010225942.1:2140-6998 GCF_000690775.1 Eurypyga helias
AACTTACTCTGGTCTCTTGTTTTTTGTTTTCTCTCCCATGTTTTCTGTCTTCACCCTTAATAAGGTCCCTCTAAAAATTCCAGTTTTTTTCAGTGTACCTGTAGGGCTGAAGGTCTGTGGAGGAGAGCGGATAAAACACAAAACTATTATAAAAAAGGGAATCTAATAAAAACGTTAAAACCAACTGAATTCCAGCTGAGTTTTCATAATAACTCACTGTTTGCATTTTGTTTTTTTACTCAAAACCATACTTTTTAATGTGGCATTAATATCTCCCCCAGTTCACCTGTGCTAGACAAACTACCACGTGCTGAGTAAATTCCTTTCAGCAGTAACGCAGCAGTAACTCCTTTTGTCTGTGAGGCTTCAATTGTTATGGAGCAAGAGAAAAATGAGTCATTCGAGGAAACACTCTGGAAAAGCAAATAGGAACAAAGGTAGAGCATTGCACTAGAAAACACCAACGGACTTCCATCACTGTTAGGACAACACAAAACGTTGGGTAGTGCTCCTTCTTGTTCCCAGAAGCCTGAAACTAAGAGCGAGGAAGGAATACTGGAACCTAAAGGAGCTAGCTTGGAGAGGAAGGTTAAAGGAGGATGGAGTGACCTGCTCAAGGAGCTTCTGCCGGAGATGAGGAAAAGCAGCAACATGCAGCAGGACTGTCCCCCGGAGGACCAAGAGATGAGTGCGAGTTCTGGAATTGGTGGTGTTCTGGGCATCTGAACCAAAGCGGCCACGTTGTGCAGGCCGCTCTGCCTCTAGCTGTAGATTATCGCGACATACCAGAGTCGACATCTAAAGTCACAGGACGCACCCGGGCTGGGAGAGGAACTGCACCCTTAGACCACATGCAGGTGACAGGCGGCATATTCCGCCCGCTGGGGATTGCATCCTGAGAGGAACTGAAAGAAAACAGCATGTAACAGGGCTATTTCATTTCTGTGCTTCATTTTCCCCTTTGTACCCTAATTTTTTGACTACCTTCATTTTCCAGTTAATGCAAATCCCTATCTTCGCTTCTCCACTTTGATGTTTTGAGCCATTTAGCCTGATTTCAGGATCAGAATGGCCTAGGGGCTAGATGTGCTCACTGACTCCCTTGTGTGTATTCCACACTGTGTGTCTTTTCCCCTGAGCTGTGGCGCACTCCAGTCATCCATCCCGAGTCAAACGTTAGCCTCTGGCTTTAGCACAGGCCCATACTTCCTCCAGCAATCTGCTTAACTCGAGTCTGAGCGGATGATCGTGCCCGAGGGATGTGTAAATGCGTTGTTACCTGGATCAGCTGGTTAAACCTGCCTGAGTTCAGCGTCGCCCCAAGTCAACCACGCAGCCATGCCCCACAGCATGCCCTGTGCTCCACTGCGTGCTCGCCCTGTGTGCTTAACGACGTACGTGTTACTGCCATTGCATTAATGATCACCTGCAGGGTCTTAAGTCAGAAAATTATTTCAGTGAAGTACTGCAATGTTAGGGAAAGCCTGTGTTGTGGTTTAATCCCAGCCAGCAACTAAGCTAACTAAAATAACTCTGTTCCAACCAAAACCAGCAGAGCCTAATGCAGATTCTTGTGTGCACGCTTACCGCAGCTGTCTACGTGTAAAGTAACCATGTGACCACTGGTGTTTTCTGTCCCCACTTCCTCTGCAGGGTTCGGAGAACCTCACCAGGGTTTAATTGCCATACTGCATCCAAATCTACTGAATCCATCTTATTAATTATTATAACGTCTTTCGTATCACTACGTGTGCAGCCCTTTCTAAGGGGCTTCTCATTTAATTAAAAAAAAAAAAAATCGCAAACCCTGCCAGGTTATTTTCAGAAGATCAGAGGGTTCTCTTTCCATAACAATCAGGGAACTGAGACAAATGTGGATTTAAACCTAAATTTTCATTAACTTTGTGTGGGTGATTTGCTATACCTCAACCTTGCTTCAAAATATTTTAACTATTCATGTTTCTCAGTGTGTGTTATGTAGTATTGGTTATACAGTATATCCACCTGAGATACAGGTCTGTGTGAGCGCTCCCACCCACCTCATTTCCCATGAAACACACTGGCTGAGCACAGCAGAGGAGTAGTGCTTGCATTATCTTCTGGAAGCTTTTATGGAAATTTAACCCAAAATATCAGCTTGCAGCTACTGGGAGTGCTGAGCTCATACTGCTTACAAAAGTCAGTTCTCTTCAGCCCCCTTCTCCAGTACCTCCATTAGCTATCCTTTGTTGGAGATTTTAGCACAGAACCCGTTTATTGGAGGGCTGTGTGACTAATGCCTTTTCTCTGATGGCCTAGGCAAGCCCCACACCAGCTCACTCAGTTGCAGGTTTTGCCTAAATCTTTATTCTCGTTAGCATAAGCTGCAAACACGTTTATTGAGCTCTGGGTTTGGCAGGTTCTTGGCTTCTGAGAGTGCCCTCCTATTCAAAGCAATTCTATCCTTCGCTTTTGTCGGCTTCTCCGAGCAAAACTTTCTCCACCCTCAACAGTTTCTTTTCCTCTGCAGTCTGGCTCCTCTTCTGAGACTCCTTCCCGACTGCACGAATGGCTGACCCCTTTTTTCTTTATTTTCTGCTACCTTCTCTCCTGGTCCCAGCGCAAACAGACAACAAACATTATTCTCCAAATATCTTTCTGATGCCTTTCAGACTGCTTGCCAATGCTGACTGATAAGCAAAGATTAAAAACCCGTCTGACTACATTGCTGGGTGATTCCGTGGGTTGCTTGGAGCTGTGAGGTGTTGTGGGTACTAGGTAAACTTCTCAGTGCTGTACCTGGCCCTCCTGATATCCTAATTGCCCTTGGAGCTTGACAAGAGGTATTGACAACTGCCCTCAACGCATCTGTGCAAGTTCCCTGGACGGGCCTACGTGTAGATTTATCTCTGGGGAAATACTATCACCAGAATGTGTCAGCTTTAACTCCACTTGCTTTACAAGAGCTAAGGGGTGAAAGCAGTGCATGTTATTTTACCAAATAAATTAGAAAACACACAATAAGGTTCTAAGTGAGCAAAAAGAAAATGGTGCAGAGTTCCAAACCCCACTTACGAACACATTTTTTCTTACACGCTGGCTCTGGCTAACCTACAGTCTTTCAACAACATCTCAGAAATGAATCAAGCTGAAGTGTCCACATGTGTTTCTTCCAGCTCTCCTGCCCTGGGGGCTGGGGAGCATTGTCTACAAACTTGCATTGTGTTCTTCAGTTAGCACTTTCTCCCGGGTGCAGCAGATTACCCAAGAGTGTTTCACAATTTGGTAATCCCTGGCACATTTACTTTTTCATTGTATCAGGGTTTCTTCTCAGAGACCGTGAATAGACTAAGTTGTAGCACAGACAACATCAGGTGTCAAAGTGTATTTTCTAAACCACTATTTTTTTTCCATGTTATCAGTTGTATGAGCTCCTGATACCACATCTGCATGGGAGGGGAGGAGAATAAGAGGAAAAAAAAAAAAGTATCAGAGCAGGGGGAAAACACTAGCAGGAAGAGTACCCTGGTACCTCAAAGGATGCAGATCATGTAACTTTTACAGAACCTCGTATGTCTACCTTTTCTGCTAGACACTGAACTCCCTGGAACCCTGAGCAATGAAATTTACCAATTTTTGCTCAGACCCTTCCACCTGTCCCTCTGTCTAGCCGTATTAATAGCATTGTTAGTTCTTGATTTCTCTTCTGCCAACGCACTTCTGTAAGTCAACATTGATGGGAGCCACCCATCATCCCAAACATCACAACAATAAATGTAGTGGGGCAAAAGTCATTGTCAAATATCACTGTGTGGAGTTTGCAGAAGAGAGACACCAATATATATTAATGTGCCACTTCTACTAAAACTGTGCTCTGAAGTCTTATGATACTGCTCCTTCTCTACCTGGCTGAATGCCCTTCTGTACTTCTGCTGCTATCATGGAGTCTCTTGTTCTTTGTTTTAACTTTGGAAAGGAGGCAAAGGATACATTTCTCACTTTCTGTCCCTAATAACTGAGAAATATTTTGTGAATATACATACTTTTTGAGTCTTCAGGGTAACACCCGGATGTTTTCGTTAGCTTTTTTTACTCAAACGAGCCTGTAAGCACACTGAGTTAATATTAAGTTCTCCATTTTGTAGCACAGCCAGAGTCAAAATTTCTCTAGATTTTTCCTTTGCTATCTTTTTCTTCTAAAAAAAATTGAAACTTGGAGAGTGGGATTGGCTCAGAACAAGGCCTGGTGGAATGCCAGAGGTACAGCTGCAGGGGGAAGCATAAAACGCAACATCCAGCTTTTGGTGCTTTCCGCAAGCGTGGATTCACTAGGATTAAGCTACTCACGGCTGGCACAGCTATCATCCCATCCACCTCCCAGTCGTCTGTTCTCACCCTGGGTCCTCTGCTGGTAACAGACCTAGCGGGCTTTTTCTGCCTCTGGTAGTTAGAGCAGGAAAACTGCTTGTTTTTCCTACCGGTTCTGTCCAATGGAGCTGCCAGTGTTCCAGCGGAAGAGGGGACGGCAGCAGCAGCAACCTCAGTGCAATTGCTGTAAAGCGCGTCCTGAGGCAGCTGGGACGGTTGTGGCGATGAAGGGGTGAGAAAGGCTTTAAACACTTGTTTGTAATTGAAATCAAACTGCCTTCACTTTAGTTAGAAACGTTTTCTGCAGTCGGTTATTCAGCCTGCAAGGTTTAAACACCTCCGAGCACTGAACTTCGTGACTTCAGCCCTAACAATTAACGTCAATACAGGGCTAGAGGCTTCGTGTTTCTCTCCCAGGCCATTTAGGAACGCTCCCCCTGCGCGCCCGCGGTGAATTTAACGCGTGGGGGAGGAGGGTGAAGCAAGGCCTGCCCTAGGGCGGCCGCGGCGC
>NW_010225943.1:0-6720 GCF_000690775.1 Eurypyga helias
CTCCACTCGGACACTGAGCCATTGATGACCGCTCTCAGACCACGACCATCCAGCCAGTTCTTTATCCATCGAGCGGTCCATCTGTCATATCCATGTCTCTCCAGTTTCGAGACAACGATGTCATGTGGGACATATGCTTTCTTTACAGAGAAAGGTGACAGCCAGGCGGAAGAAAAAGGAAGGATGGACATGGAGCAGATTTTAGGCATAAGTGTAGTGCAATCAAAGGAGTGTCTGGCACTGTCTCCAATTCTCTAGCTTAGGCCAATAATTGCAAGACCAGCATCACAGAGCTCATTATAGGCAGAAAGACTCCTAAGAAAAAAGTTATCCCACACTGAGAATCCTATTTCCATAACCAGACTACACCAGGACTTGAGCCAGTTAACATAAAGCTAACGCTAACCTCACTATGCTGCTAAACAATCATCAGTCTTTACCGCAGCAGAACCGCATCCTTTGGTCACCACTTGCTGGTTCTATCAGACTATGTGTGTACAGCATGCAGCTAAGCAGGTAACCTCAGCCTCCCTCTTAAAACCGTATTATAAATGCTACCTGATCTCTTTCACGTCATTAGGTCTTCCCCCCACAAGCCTGCCTATGTGACTAACTCACTTTTTAAACAAGTAAATTACCTAATTTCCTCTCATCGTAAGGTTTCTGGAGCTTTCTAAAAGACCAATGCCCAGTCAAGAGGGCGGTCCATTTATTCAGCTCCAAAGTAATTTTGGTTTTGTACTGAACCAAGCTGAGTAAGAACATACCTCTTCTTTTCCAAGGGTTTTCAGATGATCCAGGATCTGTGCTATCACGGTTTCACACAGTTTATTGATTTCAGCCAGGAACTTGGAGTCTCCACCATACAGGGTATCATTGGAATCAACTGCAGAGATGAATTCAAGCTTAGGTCTGGCTAATGAGATACGCATTCTTTTGCTACTGTAAACACCAGCTATTTATAGAAGGCCAGATTTGGAAGTTATAAAATGATCCTCCTCTATCAAACAGAAACAGAAGTGCCTACCATTCCCTCCTCTAACAGAAACAGAAACAGAAGTGCCTACCATTTGGTTGCCTAGGACGTCATTTTGATTTTAGGAACAAAACACTGGAAATAATCTCTTAGCTTAAAGCCAGTCCTGTGATCCTGGATGCAGCCCGGTTCAAAAACATCTGCTAGACTACAATGCAAAGCAACATACAGTGTCAATTTCCACTTATTCTACAGAGGTAAGACTCCCTGCTCCCAGCAGTTGAGAAGAGTTTGGCCATCATCTTCAACGCAACAGGACTTGGCCAAACTAAGTTTCACTTACCGAAAAAAAGATTTTAAAAGGAAAGTGCATTTTATTTTTTTTCCCCTCTAAAATAAAACCTCAATTACCTCAAAGTCATGGAGAGAAATTCAGAAAGTATATTTTCAATTTTAAAGACCTTGAAGGATTTTTTGGAGGGAGGAAGCTATTGACATTTTTAAAGCTTAAATAACTGTGATTTTAAATGTGTTTTGGCCTCATTTACTTATAATGTTTTACTAAGAAGTAAGTTACATGAAATTTGTAAGTTTAAGTGTATTCTAGGTAAATCAGAGGGCATGGAAGATAAAACGTGATCCTCTGTTCCCAAGTAAACTTCCTTTTAAGAAGCTAAGGTATATAGTCCACCTAGGGGAAAAAAAAAAATTATCCAACCACTGGGGAAAAATTACTGATTTATATTTCCAAGCTTCTCTCCATTGAAATCTAATTCATTTAAATGTCTTATTTTGGGATTATGCAGTTATTTTCATCATATAAAAAATTAATGAAAGAAAAAGCAGCTGAAACACGATTCCTAACAGAACTGAAACAGCAGATGTCTAGGGAGTAGTTGCTCAAGTGACAACTAGTTTCTGTGCTGCTAACTGCAAGAGATATTTTGTCATGGTTCGTAACTGACAGGCTATTCACCCGAAGAACTGCAGAATATATTCCAGCCTGCCTCTTGTGAAAGCCCTGTGCAACTAAAACAAAAAGCCGAACTAGCTTGGCCTCTCAGACTAACTAATCTTGCCCTTGTGCTTTAAAAGACTCTATTAATACTCTACCTCAATTTAGTAAACTCTGATCAGAAGGCAAACATTCAAATTTTAGAGCAAAGTATTATTACAAAAAGACTACAGCCATTTCATAAAATGCAGAATCTTTAGAAATTTTTTCCTAGCTATGGTGAAGATTTTTGTAAGACACCAGCAGTTTCCAAAACTGAAAGCCTGCCTTCAAAGCAGCAAATACATCATCTGAATAATGACGACTAGGCATTACGTTCTGAAAACTGGAGTTGGTAATAAATGTGAATGAAACACCAACGTTAAGTATAAATCAAGTTGATACTCCAGTCTAAAAGAAAACCTTCCATACCTCTATAGTTCTAATATTTACTTCACAGTTCTAAGTATTTGCATCAACACCACCAGGAACAAAGAAAGTAACCCACTCTGCACACATTCACTTTAAAGAACAGACTGTGCAGGCACTTCCTGTGATTATTTTAAGCTACAATATCCGGATCTGCACAGGAAAATAATCCATTCTTTAAGACTGGCTACCACTGATCTTCATTAACCAGGTACGGTGGATATACAACACTACAAATTGCATGGTAAAACCCAAGGAGCCAGAGCCACCCTTCTGTATTACCTTTATCTACATGGTAGATATATGCTTCCTGAGTCATTGCGGACAGCAGATGCAAAACATTAGTATAAATCCTGACTTTGTCATCGCTGTTATCCTCCCAAGTATAATCCTGGATCACATTAAGTAATCCTCGCACAAGAAACAACACTCCTTGTTCTGGATGGTCCTATAGAACAGAAAAAAAGATTGGTGAAAACCAGCAACACAACCACCCCAAAACCAAAAATGGGATTATTTGCAGCCATTCAGGGTTTAGTGTCACAATATTAGCTCTATAAAGCAAAAACTACAATATAATTAAAGCTGACTACTTTTCTGAAGTGTGTTTCCTGCAAATCCTTTTGAAAATTTGTTCCACTTCCCTTCCAAAATGACCATTTGACCCATAATGATTAAATTGATCTAGTTTGGAGCAAACTCCACAAACTCTGAAATGCTTTATTTTCTAGTCACAGGGGAGTAGTACAGAATTAATTGCCAGCTTCTTAGCAGCTAAGCCTCTAAAATTAAACACACTGGGTAGATTTTCTTTTTAATTAAAACAATGTCAGTAAGCTATAGAAACAAGTATATTGCTCATATAATTATGAGTTTCAGAAGAACACCTACATTGGGAAGTCAGTTACAGACAATCAACAATCTTTTACTATGAAAGCAATAATAAAGACATTTGCTTTACATAAGCTATGAGTTTTTCAAGCAGTTTTAATACTGCACCCAGCTTATTTCAAGCTAGCAGTTGATGCAATGATACCAATATACACAGGACGAATCACAGTCCACTGGGGACATTTCCTTTTGATCCTGTAAAGTAAATAGGAGAAAAAAGTATGGAAGCTAATATCTGAATCTTGATTATCTCACTGCAAGGTCTTCATTACTGAATCGGAGAGATTGGATCTCCCTCCTTCAATCATCTGTTCATGATCAGAGTCATTTCTCTGAGCAGCTTCCAGTTCTGACACAGCTTTCCTTCAAAGGCTTATTTCTGCAGTCAGTGGACCGCAAGGATACGTCACCGTGGCAACTAGCCTTTCCCTTCTAATGCCAGCACCTCCATGTTGCTGAACGTGCAGGGCTGGGGTGACCCCTGTTCCTTGGAAAAAGGAGAATACACTGCTCTAGTTGTAAGGATTCAGACAGCACTATACTGTGGTGCTTCACCAAAAACAAAGTCAAAGGAAAAAGGAAGTAGGAAACCATAAGGAATGATTCAATAAGGAGGAACAACCTACTTTCTCCAAGAACAAATGAATAAACTTCAAGCTTTTTTTAAACATGCCATTATGCTAAGCCAGCTCTTGCTGGGAAAGAAGAATCTTCTCAGAGGGGGACACAGCTGTTAACAGAGGGAGGTAAAATATTCAAGCGTTAAGTTTTTACTGCACTGGAAACCAAAGTGTCAGAGACCTGTTCTTCTTCTATAAGGTCAACAAAATACTTCCGTTAGATAAGTTTTATTTCATGTCTCCCAGATTAATTTACAATTCTTCATCATCTTTCAGCTATAGCTGAAAATATATGAAGGAAAACTACATATATATCTCTACTTAAACTTAACAATTGGTTAAAAATTGGGGTCTAGAATGGTAATGTTTAGAGAAATATTAATCAAATGAGTTAGGTTGTACCAAAACACATCATCTAACTATTGTTTTCAGTCAAAAGATTAGGCAACCTATAGGAAAGAAACTAACAGAAACTAATCAAAACTAGAGCTCTGTATTTTTCCCCTCCTCGGGTATTAGATTTTATGAGTGCTCAGCTAAAATACCACTTTTCTGCAAGGATCTATTAAAACAGTAAATTATGTTTACACAGTTAAACGGCGAGATTTCTCTCTACCCCAAACCCAGTTAAGTACAGTGTGCTATGGTGAGAGGCAATGCTGTACCTCCACTTCCAAACAATTGTTCTGCCTCCCCATTTTGCACTGGGGTGAGTGATTTTGCAGCCAATGAGCAAATCGGTTCAGCTTGCTCGTGGAAAACTAACCACTGCATTTCCCACTCCCAAAAGCCTAGTCTACTCTAAATTTTTGAACAGGAAAGTCAAACCAGTCTAGTAGCCTATGTGCTATTCAAACACACACAACTTACCGGAACAACTAGTAATGTGGAAAAAAAATTACAAAGGAATTCCAGGAGGAAGGCATCTGAAGGTCGCATCTTCCCATCTACACTGATCATTTTTGGCACTTCAGGAACAAGGCTCACCGCAGCTTTGAAAAAAGCATCAGCTACAAAACAAGAATACAGTTGCAGTATTATCACTCCAGCTGTGATGGCTGTCATGCCTGTGACCCAGCCACTGCTTCATGTTTGTCTCAAACAGACTACAGAAAATCAACGGATGCACAGAAACTCAAGACAGCCGTCAAAACCTGTTGTATTTCAAGTGATGCTGCTTTTTTCAAAACAAGTTCCCACAACACTCCAGAACTCTTAAATTATAACTCTTCTCCTCTGCTTAACAAGAGGACAACATTGTTTCAAATATATTGCCTATATCACAAAAATAAGCACACAGTTCAAAACTGACTTATCTGAAGAAATGCTTACGCCAGGAGAATGGGGAATCCGAAAGGGGAGGAAAAGTACATTAGATCAGGCTATCTTGTTCACGAATTCATTCACAAAAGGCTGTAAAAGTTGTAAGGAAGTACAGACACTTTCATTTGTCTGAATATTTAGTCTTTAAAAGTAAAATAGTAATATAACAGCAGAAGCTGAGGTATTGCCAGTTACCTAGATAAAATGATTCCTTCCAAGAATCACAATGCAGTAATTACAGAAACGACCCACCATTATGTCCTTGGTAAAATAGCTATTAAGAACTTTTTCATAAATTATTATTTCTGTAATCCTACCAAAAAACCCCCAAAAAACCCACTAGAACATCTATTTCTCATTTGTTAAGTTAATATTCATAAATTAAAACCAAGAATATCTTCTCTCTTACCCTAGAAGACCTATGCTACGAGTTCCCCAAAAGAATTTCTGGCAACAACACTCTTTTGCACTTTCTTGCAATTTCAAAATATCCAAGCATACAAATCCCCCTCAAGTTGTTTAGCCATATACTTCAAAGCATCCTTCATAATTAATACTGTATCTTCACTTTACAGGAACAGAGATTTAAGCCATGAAACCAAATTTTGGCAAAGAGAAGAAGAGGATTCTTGGTGGCAGCCAAGAGGTGTTACACAGCTGGGACAGAGATGCCACTGACAGGCGTGCATGGGCATTTCCAGGAGTGCAGCTTGCCCTGGAAAAATTCATTTGAGCACATGAGACTCCAAGCAAATTTGCTAAAAATAGTACCAACTGACATCTAATTTAAGCTTATGAGGAATACCAGGGAAACGTGTTTTGGAATTCTTCTGACCCTTATTTCTTTTCAGCACAGGAGCCCTTCCGAACTTCCCAGTACTCAAAATGCAGGCCCTTCAGCTAAACATCACACTTCCTTTTATGCTGCACATTTATTTTTAGGTGAAGGAATGTTTTTATTTATTTCAAACAACATATAAGTTTACACAGCCAACCCAAAGGATAATAAGTAATCTTTCTCTGAGCTTTACCAGAGCAAGGAAAGCAACAGCAGATGTTCATTCTCGCACAAGTGAATGAATCGCTGTCATTCCACAGCTGTCTCAGTGTGGAAAAAAAGAGTGCATGCCCCTCATCTCCATATAAAACATGTGATCAGACACATGAAAAAATGTGTCTCAGAAAACAGCCTGCATACCACAGAGCCCACGTCTGCGCAGAGACGACTCCTGCCTCCTGAAGGCATTTCCTAAGGGCCAGGAGCTGCCTGTGCAGCAATGACACGGCAGGGGTGCCAAGTACCCCCCTTCACTCCCTGCCTGCTCTCCCAGCGTCACACAGCTAGGCACTCTCCGCTCAACTTCTGCCCTAGCACAAACCAAAACATCTGATCTTCGCTACGAATAACTGCTGCTTGATCCAACTTACTCTTCTAGGCCTCCTGCCCTGCTGCACATGGGCGCTGCTCCGGCACCTTCGGCGCCACG
>NW_010225944.1:0-775 GCF_000690775.1 Eurypyga helias
CCCAGCTGACACGCAGAATAACCGAGAGGGTGTCGGAGTGTCCAGCCTCTCCTCCCTGAAGGAAACCGAGTGTGAAGTCAAACCGGTCTGCGGAGCAGAGATACCCCGGGCTGGCGGCCGCCCTGGTTCGGACCTCCGCATCCGCCTTTCGCCGGCGGGGCCGAGCAAGGACGCGAGCGCACGAAGCGTAACGGCTGTAGATGCACAGCATCCAAAATCATGGACCCCACAGACGTTCTTTGGACACTGCTGAGTTATGATTGCCCGTCCTTCAGCCCGTAACGACACTGCTGCCTCTTGCACGGTTACCTATCGCTCCCAATTCATTAACTGAGCGCCAGAAGCAAGTGGCATTCGCAGTGCAACGTCTACATTTAGCTTGATTTTTGCAGTGCTGTTGCAGACTGGGGGAAGTGTTTATTTTCTCTGTTCTACTGGATCAACTGATCTACTCGGAAACACAGAATTTTACCATGCCTGAGAAAAACAAAAGTTATATTGTGGGGGCTTCGTACTTACACCGTGAGAACAGATGTGTTGGATCAGACCAGAGTTCTTGTTCCACGGATGGTGATTGCTATGGGGAGTGCTCTACACTATTTATTCCTATTCCTCTCTTTTTTTCCCAAAATCATAGAACCTTTTAGGTTGGAAAAGACCATTAACACCATTGAGTCCAACCGTCAGCTTAACACTGCCACAGTCCACCACTAAACCATGACCCTAAAGACCCCATCTACACGTGTGGGCTCAGTCAGGAAAGAGTTAACCCTCT
>NW_010225945.1:0-16458 GCF_000690775.1 Eurypyga helias
GGATGTATTCCATCGGGTCCCAGAGTACACATGGAATGAAATTCCTGGACAGTGACAGAAAATGGACTATGCCCAACAGAAAGATGACAACCAAGCCCAGAACAGTCAGTGCATTGATTCCTGGCACACGGACACGCAGGAAGGGTCCCCCAGACAAAACTGGTGTGGTTATGCACAGGCATTTGTTACTGCTGGGGGTACCAGGATGTTCATGTCCTGCCTTTGGGTGCAGAGCCCCTGAGAAAATGGGAACTGGTTTATCTAAGTAAGCTCCAGCTCACCAAAATACCCACCTGCAGGTGTCTCAAAGCATTTACAGTTCAGGCACTGCCTGGCCTAAAACAGCCGAGCTGAAAGGCAACAGATAGGATTTTAGGACATTCTCCAAAGAGCAGAGGGATGGCTTGCCCATGCCCAAGGGTGTGGTGTGACAGGGCTACTGGCATTGGTTTGCCTCCCTGCTCCCTGCAGCCCTGCTCATTTTACATGGCACACACCACCCCATTTCCTACAGATTCATCCAGCTTTCTCTGGAAAACATTAGGAGATAGCAGATCCTTCATTTCTGTAAGAAACTTGTCCCACTAAGTGCTCTTGCTGGTAAGAATATGATCCTAATTGCTAAATTAATTTTTCTGGATTTACCTTCCAGGAAGGTTTTTTTTATTTCTTTTTTTTCCTGATAGACTAAAGAAACTCCTTCTATCTTTTATTTTCCACCTAGAAAGACACAAACATTCTGCAATCTGGTCATGGTTCTTCACCTGATAACTGACATGGACTGAACAAATTCTGCCAGCAGTGCGTCTCCATTTTTATTTTCCATCATTATTTTTCCTAGGATTTGTGGCAGGCTGCTATATACACATATTGCATTGTTCACACTGATAGTCTTTCAAAAACTATTGGCACTATATTATCACTCTTCCACATCATCTGAAACTTAATTGGGAAAAGCCTTCTCAGCAAACTCTATTAGGAGCTGGGAATAGATTGGTTACAGCTACTGAATTAAATTTATTCCCTGAATTTGCTTAACCTCCTTAGGAATTACTAGTGGCATCCTAATAGGCTATCAGTAGCTTAACTTATTTCCAAATACAGAACAAAAACTGTATTGAACAGGCAGGATGTTTTAATTATTCATAGAAATTAAATGGTTGATTGATTGTCAATGGCATTTACAGGTATGTGCAACCCCTTTTCCTAGTAAGCCCCTCAGTTTTTAGTATTAGGTGGAAATTTCAAAAGCAGCCAGAGAGCTTAAAATCACCCATTTTATTGAACACCGTCAATGGGTTTGAGTCACTTCGAGTAGCAGACCCAGCGCATGGGAGACCAAGCAGAAGTTTCCTGCAGCTGAGCCTAAGGGCTGTCAGCACAAAGTGCTCTGAGAGAGAAAAAACTCATTTACAGCCCCATTCCTCTGGGAGATGAGCTTATGTTGCTGATCTGTGTGCAGCATCCCTTGCCAGCCAAGTAGTCCTGCTCTAAGAGCCGAGCCAAATATCGGCACTTGTGGATCTCAGTCCTGTGGCTGGTTTGTAACACTTAGGGGTGGCACAGTGGCAGTGGATGCATCCAGGGACTGTCCATGGGGAGAGGCCAGCTGCGGATGGCACGAGAAACGTTGGTTAGTGAGAACCATCTGCTGGTGTTCAGCTGCAGGGAAAGCAGCCTGGGAGAGCTTGTAACCAGCAGTCCTGTGTGAGATGGTGTCTGTGGCTTTTGGTGTGGTGGTTGCTGTGGGGAGTATGTTTTGAGAACAGCATAAAATGGGGGTTGGAGGGGGGGGGAGGGGGATCTCATTAGAAAAAAGTGTGAGCTGGTTGCACGCAGAGGAAAGCAAGGTCACCAAACCAGAGGGTGCAGTGCAGCCTGGCTGCAGCCGGTGCCATTCAGATGGCTCAAGAAAAAGATGTGAAAACTCCCATAGGGACAAAACTTGGGCCTTACGAAACCAAAGCTGCATGTGAGTTACCCTCCCTCATGGGACACTCTTCAATGGCCCTGCCAGATGTCATAGAATGGTTTGGGTTGGAGGGGACCTTACAGACCATCTAGATCCAACCCCCCTGCCATGGGCAGGGACACCTTCCACTAGACCAGGTTGCTCAAAGCCTCGTCCAGCCCGGCCTTGAAGACATCCAGGGATGGGGCATCCACAGCTTCTCTGGGCAACCTGTTCCAATTGTAAAGCTGAGGGTGCTGCCCCGTAGGAGGCAACAGTAGTTTCCCTGGTTGACAATGGAGCTTCCCCCCCATGAGACAGTCTCTGTCCCTGGACATCCCTGGCCAGCCAATTACAGTGCATGGCAAGGGAATGGAGAAAAAATGAGCCATCTTGTTCAAATAAAACCTGCTTGGAAAAAAAACCATGATAATTAAAATCAGAGAGAAAGGAAGAGGAGAGGCAGGAAAGAGGGAAGGAAGGAAGTTTGAAAAAAAGGGAGGGAAGAGAAAGGAAGGATGGAGGAAATGAAGAAAGAAAGAAACAAAGTTAAAAATAAAAACATGCAGAACTAGTTTCTAAACCCAATTTTAATAAATAACTGTATAGTGTTTGTAATACATTTTTAATCTATTAAATTAATCTTTTAATAATCAATTTTCTTTTGAAACAAAGCGTCCAGAGGAACACAGAGAGGTGTGTGCTTACGGACAGCCCACCCTCAGCACTGCAGCCTGGCTGACTATGAGGTGGGTCCAGTCTGGACACCATGTAAACCAATTTGGTCTTGGGCCTCATCTGTTCAGTCACAGGTCTGCAGCTCCTAGCCTGGAGGTGGTGGCTTGTGCCCTACCAGTCTAGAACATGAATGTAAAATAAGCGTACAGATTTGACCATTAACACAAACCTTCAATACGCTGATATGCTGTCTCAGTTTTGCTTCAGTCATTTATTTGGACTGAAGCACGTTTTTTTGGGGGTTTTTGGCTTTAATGGAAAATATCTAACCCAGAATGTGTTATTGCATCATTCATTAATTCAGCCTATTTCTTTGATCATAATAGTAATCTGGACCCAATGTGAAGACCGATAAAATGAAGAGATCCTATTGGCAGTAGATGTTCATCAGGCTTTTAACAATTTCATTGATATCTTTTAAGACCATATTTAACATCAAAGGAGAACCAGATCTTTGAATATGTATCTCTCTGTTAGACCAAACCATTGCTTGGGGCATCAGAAGGAAAATATTGCAAGCACAATGAGTTACAGGAACATTTAAATGGCTTCTTTTGGATTTCCCTCCCCACCCCAGTCTGACACATTAGAGAAGCTATTTAAGGCTTGCCCAATATTTTACAGAATTGTATAACTGAATAGTACATGCAAGTATCATGTAAGTCTGTGTATTCAGGAAGAGAAGAGTTTTTCAGTTATTATGGATATCATGTAATCTAAATACACAGGAGTCAGATTTTTGTAACCTTTCCCTAGCATGGTTTCTATCCTGAACATGGAAATAAAACCCATTTTGCCGTCAGTGCTCCCAGCTCTTTCTGTGAGCAGGTGACACACAGGCATAGAAAATGCTCAGAACTTCCTAGGAGCAGTCTTGTTACAGACTCCTATTAACTCCTCCCATGCTGTCCATTCTCTGTGTAATGTTCAAAGCCTGAAGAAGAGACACACCAGATTCCCATATATCCAGCAAGCAGAGCAGAGATGCCTGTTGTCTTGGCACGTGGAGAGGGGATGCCAGGAACCAGAGCAAAGAGACACACCCAACATCTCTGTTAAGCAGTGGCAGTGTGGGAAAAAGAGATACAGTGACTGTTTTTCCAGGCAACCTCTGATGGTCCATTAGTCTACTACCACAGCATGATCTCATCAGTTGGGCCAGTTTTCCAAAGCACTCCATATGATTGAATTAGTCAAGGATTGGCCAGATTATTTCTGCCTTGCTGCCATCATTACAGTACCACAAACACAGCAATTAAAAGAGTTGCCTGTGATAGGATTCCTTCTGCTACTAATACAATGGCTCCTACTGTAAAGAAAACAACCTTAGTGGTAGCCCAGAAGAGGCTGTGGCAGTAGAGTGCGTTGGGTTGCCCCAGCTCAGGAGCTGAGGATTATCTCTCCTTGTCCAGGGCACAGCACACATGGCTGCGTGTGACGTAGAGGAAGAGGGGCAATGGGGCCAAGGGACGATGTTTGGGTGGCAAAGCGTTTGTTTACCCAAGTAGAAAAATTCAGCTGAGCTTGCTCTTGGGGCCCTGCAAACTCCTGAGGAGTTTGAAAGCATTGCCCAGCACGCCGGGATTCTCCCCCCACCCCGGTTAGATGGGTCCCTTTGACCGTGCTGAAGCCAGCTGCCATGGCCCCCTCCCAGGTTGGGATTTGCTGACCAGTTCTTTTTCCTGGACACTCCAACTATATGTTGCAGTCATACATTAACCATGGTGTTTACTGGGCTTTTGGGATTTACCCGTGAAGAACATTTGGTCTTCAAACCTTAGATTTTCCAGGAAAAAAATTACTATTTTAGACTGAAAATGTCTCATCCATATTTCCTGAAAGCAGTAACAAGATGTTGTGGGACAGCAATGTGAGCATAAAAGCATCATGTTCTCTGGAATCCTCATCTAAATAATTGTGGATGAGTAATCAGCTTGCTGACCACCTATTAAGCTTTTCAAGAACTGGAGAGCATTTCCAAATATTAGTTTCCAAAGACTTGTAGTTAAGAAGCAGAACTGTGCTCTGACCTTGGGATTATGAGATATTACAGCTTTCCCATTGGTCACAACACCTCAGGAATATTTTGTGGGGGTTAGCTATGATTATGATAATTTGCAAACCCAAATGCTGGGTGGAACTCTGTAAGTTCTGAATACACCATTTGTTTGCGTCAAATACATACCTACCTTTCTTAAAGCATGCTAGGAGTTTTCACATGGAGCCTGCAGAGTGGGTGGGTCTTTTTTCCTAATGCCTGAAAGCGGTGACATTCACAAAGCAATATTGAGATGAAGTCATTATCAGCATTAAATAGCTGACCCCCTGAAAAAAAAAACTGTGGAAAGAGTCCTCTTACAAAAGGGTGGCTGCTGGAGGCAGGGGAGGTCTGGGCTTGCTGGCTGACTCCAGCTGATGCCTTGCCAGTTCATTGATGCAGCACAAGAAAGCCCTGCTGCGCAGCTCTGTCCCTCTGCCTTGCAATCACTTGTCATCACTGCTCATACATCTTGGCTCCATAGGTCACGTTTATGACTTAATGAGGATTACTGCCTATCATATTGCCCTTCCTTGTGAGGCTTCCTCTCTCTTCGTTCATACTCCTTGGGCGCAGAATCAGCCTGCTTTCATAGTAGGTATTTATTTCTGTGCACTACGCCAACGCAGTGCTGGAGCACGAACCCCAGGTTGCATTTCCCAGAACAGGCCTGTCTGGTTGTGTTATCCCTGTTCCTCTGCACACCGCTGGCCTGGGGCTTTCAGCCAGGCTGCGCAAGCCCCTCGTGCCTCTGCATCCCTTCATCCTCCTGCTTGGCATAGAGTGGCATGAGGGAAGCCCTTGCCACACTGCTTGCTTTTCTGCCAGCATTAGGGATGACAGGGACCACCAGTGGTGATCCCAGCACTTTTCCAGTACTATTAATGCTGAGTAGTATAACCTTTGTTGCTCAGTAACAGCAGAAGCACCGGGGGGAGAAGGGCATATACTGAGCATGAGTTGGGAACACTGAGAGTTGTTGGAGGAGGACACTGACAGCAGGAGTAGCAAAGAAGAAATCACAACTGCAACGATATAGAAAGAAGTATCTTCTTACCTATGGGGCAGAGGTCATAATCAAAGGATAAAATACAGGGGTAATAGCTAAATAATAAATACCAAACTGGCAAATATGAAATGTGAAAGGATATTGTGTAGAGCCCTCCCTATGGATTGATCTGACTCCTCCCCTAAACTAAGAAGGAATGATCCTACTCAAAGGGAGTTCTCAAAAGTGTTTTCTTCACAGGCAGGAGACAATTATCATCTAGGAAAGTGATTTTAAAATCAGCAGAAATCCCTAATTTGTATACATGAGGAGCTTCTGCTCACATTCAGAAGAGCAGGAACAGCTATAGGCAGGCATCTCGCACAGCTCCAGCTTTGTTAATGGCTTCATTTCTGCCGTGACCATGCTTTGGAGTCTGAGTCACGACTGAAGTTCATGTTCACCAGATTGCTCCTGCCCTCATCGTGGCCCAAAGGAAAAAATATACGGCTCAGGCCACCTTGAAAATCAGATCCAAAAGCCATTTTGAAACCTGTCACTTTAAATTGGAGTTATCAGTAAAGAGAATTAACATTTGTGAAGACACATCCACAGCTTTCAGAGGCCTTTTTGCTCAAGGATTTCTGCTAATGTTATATATTTCCTCTCGTTTTCAGTATTTCCCCTCACCACCAAGGTGGCTGCAGACATGTGTGAATGAGGAGGAGGGAGGGAGAGAGCAAGCCCTGAGGGAGATGCCAAAGCTGGAAAGCTCCATTCCCTGGCCAGAGACAAGAGACACAACTGTAAGCGCTGTCGAAAACACATCTCAGTGCTATCATCAGTGACACCAGCCCTTTCCTTCCCTTATACCGTGTTACTGCAATTTCACAGCAAGCAAAAGAGAGAAAAATGCATTAATGGCTCCCAGTTCTTTGGCAGGCCCTGCCCTCCAGCAGGAACAATGCTATAGAAGGGCTAATTGCAGATAGCAGGCCTGCTGGGTCACACATGCTGAACATGAGACTCATTTCTTGTGTTTTTCCCTCGCTGCCGTGCCTTAGTCCATCCCAGCAGCTCTAACACAGAGATTTTTGTGAAGGAACAGATGGGCTGGGTCAAGGGTCTCAGTCTGCCCACACGCTGCAGAGAAGGTTTCTCTTTGATGAGGTACTTCCCCTCCGTTTGCTCAGGTCAGGTCGCTTGGCTTGACAACCTGCCTTTTGGCGAAACACCACATTTTAGATACAAGATTCCCAAATCTGCAGATGACAGGTATCCTTAGTCCTCAGCAGGCCTTCCCACATAGAAACTAATTTGAATTTCAATCAAGATAGCAAATGTCGTGTATATGCAATGAAGCTACTGAAGGCAGGCTGAGAAAACATAAATGAGCTTCATTTTTGTTGCTCTCAAGTTGCTTCTGTACAAGCTCTTCAGTTCTTATTTACTGTAATCAACATCCATCCGATGGCAATTTGTAGGTAATTGTGCAATACAGTTTGTTCAACATTCCCAGAAAAAACGTGCATTTCTGAAACCTGAGCTAAAAACCTGCATATGCTGGAACGCCGGATCGAAGATGAAAGGTCTCAGACCACGATGTTAATTGTTCTGCTACAAAAAAAAGGTACAGAATAGGAACAAACAGGCACCAGCAGCACCAAGCAGCTTTTTATATCAAGATGATTCCGAAGACAAAAAAGTTCAAAATAGATTCAGTTCTTCCACTCTTGTCGCTGTCTCAGGCTGTCACATGGTTTCAACATCTCCCACATACAACTGGGAGATATTGAAGAGGTTTTCTATCGAGCCCCTTCCTCTTCCCCAGCTCCCCCTCTCTGTGTGCTGGTTTGGGCTGGGGTAGAGTTAATTTTCTTCACAGCAGCTGGTATGGGGCTGTTTTGGATTTGTGCTGAAAAGAGTGTTGATAACACATGGATGCTTTTGTTACTGCTGAGCAGGGCTGACACAGAGTCAAGTCCATTTCTGCCCCTCCCCCCACCCCAGCAGTGAGTAGGCTGGGGGTACACAAGGATTTGGGAGGGGACACAGCCGGGACACTGATGCCAGCTGACCAAAGGGATATTCCATACCATATGGCATCATGCTCAGCATATAGAGCTGGGGGAAGAAGAAGGAAGGAAGGGGGGTACATTAGGAGTGATGACATTTGTCTTCCCAAGGAACCATTACATGTGATGGAGTCCTGCTTTCCCGGGGATGGCTGAACACCTGCCTGCTCATGGGAAGTGGGGAATGAATTCCTTGGTTTGCCTTGCTTGTATGCACGGCTTTTGCTTTCCCTGTTAAACTGCCTTTATCTCAACCCATGAGTTTTCCCACTTTTACCCTTCTGATTCTCTCCCCCATCCCACCAGGGTAGGTTGAGAGAAAGCGGCTTCGTGGGGCTGAGTTGCTGGCTGGGGTTAAACCATAACACTCAGCCTCCAGGCAGGCGATGGAGAAAGCAGCTGTGGTGTGGGGAGAGCGGGTAGCACCAGTGGGTGGGTGTCCGAGTGCTCCAACAAACTGAAGCCACAAGAGAATTTTGACCAATTTGCTCAGCTGCAAATGCTGTGGAAGGTTCCTCATTGACATCACTGTGTCTGTCCATGCTGCCTTCAGTTCTCATGCAGCCTCCTTTATGCAAAGCCAGGGTTTATTGCAGGAAAGATAATGGAGGTGGAAAATGCCTGGTGTTGGATGCTCTGCTGCTTCAGCATTTCAACACTGCCATTTCAAGTGTTGAACTGGCTTTTATTTCTGGTGATACCAGGTGAGAGTGGCATTAGTTTGAGCTCTGCCAGACTGACATCAATAAAGTCACCTACATCCTTAGTCATGTGGCTTCTCACTGATCATACTTGAATAGCTCATTAGCCTTGATCCAAGGCTATTCGCCTGGCACAGCACTTTTTAAACTGATATGGGCCTTCCTTGGAACAGGAACAATGTATTTATGTTTGTAAAACATTATGTAAATTTATAGGGCTACCTCAGTGGTGAGCAATAACAAACATATCGAAGGTCAGCGCAGCCGCCAGACTCTGTGTGGCTGTGAGCGATAAGCCCGGTATGAAAAAGTGAAGTTACACACAGACAGCATGATCCTCTTGGGCAAATCCAGTGAGATGCTATCCTGGGAAGAAAGTAGAGCAACTGCTGTGAAAAAGCTATTTATAGGGGCTAAGCAGCATGTGCACATCTTAGGCAGAGGCTGCAATTTAAAAAGGGTGTTTTCCCTGCAGGTCTTGGCATTGCTGAAAACTTAAGGCGGTTGAACTGGATCAAGATCTTGGGGCAGGCTGTGATCTAATTGTTCTCTGCCTCCATGTAAAAGTTACCTAATTTCTCTGCAGAGCTGTTATCCTGGGGCACAGGCCTTCCTTGGGATTTAGATATTCAGGGAGAGCACTTTTTGTGGTACACCTGAAACGTGACTGATTTGATTTTGAATAAACAGTTCTTATCAGATGGATCAGCTATTGCCTCTAACCCCAGGTCCTTCTGCTTTGCAGCCAATAATGTCTTAAAGCTTCTTTAACACCCAAAATGCCTAGATCCTTGCATAAACAAACTAACAAAGCTAGTTTGTGAGAAGTCAAATGCTCCATGGAAGTCTAAACACTCTGCAGCTGAGAGATGCGTATGAAAGCTGCCTTGGAATAGCTAAACCCATTTAAATCCATTAAAAAACCTCATAATTAAATTTGCATGCAGACAGCAACTGCTCTGTCTCTCCCGAGTAACAGTGGTTTTAGCAGTCTGGAGAAAATCAGGGACACGTTTCCACCACCTTAATCCCAGTGTCTCTTCTGAACAAGCTGTGGGAAAAGGGCACTGCCTTGGTGGGAAGTTGATGGGGAAAACTCATAGCAAGCAAAGTACAAACAGGTGCCAAAAACCAAAGCAATACGTTAGCTAAGTAACCTCTCCCTGAAGAGGTGAACCCCTGAGCAAGAGATGCCGAGGGTCTGGAATGGCCCAGAGTCCCTGGTCTCCCTCCCAGCTCAGGCATGAGGGCGGATGGGCTGCCAGCATGCCCGCCAGGCTGGCAGGTGCCTGGCACTTTGGGCAGCACAGTGCTGATGGAGGGAGAGTGTTTCTGTGGTGGGAGCATCACAGACAGGTAGAGAAGGTGGCAGGTCAAGCAAAGCACCAAAGAGCAGAACTTTGCTGATAAGCAACAGTGCTGGTTTGAGGACAGAAAAGGCCAGATGTTAACTGGGCTCCCAGAACACCTCTAGCAATCACTGCCCCTCATTAACACTTAATTCTGTTGCTACTAATTCTGTCTAAGAATTAACGAAACAGGGAAAAAAAACCAAACCAAACCAAAAAAAAAAAACCCACAAAAACCCAAACAAAAACCACCCCACCTTAATAATAAACCCTTAAGAACTTAAATACCTTTCTCCAGATGCTAGGATAGGAAAAACTGCAGAGCACCACTGGTTGTGGAGCTGGAAAATCTAGTGGGAAGTTTACAGTATAGAGCAATGATAGGTGAGTGTGTCTCTTCACGGAGAGGGTGGTGAAGCACTGGAACAGGCTGCCAAGAGAAGCTGTGGATGCCCCATCCCTGGAAGTGTTCAAGGCCAGGCTGGATGAGGCTTTGAGCAACCTGGTCTAGTGGAAGGTGTCCCTGCCCATGGCAGGGGGGTTGGAACTGGTCCCTTCCAACCCAAACCATTCTATGATTTTGTGATTAAAAGGCTGATGATGGCAGAGATATCACTTGGCAGCTCTCTGTCTTAAGAGACAGAGAAGAAGCATTAGGTTTGCCATGCAGATTTAGGGTCCCACCTGTCCTTGGGTGCAGATGATTCTTATTGAAACAGATGGCTGCCGTGGATGGATAAATTGCCAAGGGTTCATCTGTTGGGGTTACAAAAAGCACATCTACCCATAGCTACACAGAAATCCTGGGGTTGGTTAAACAGGCGTTTCTGCCTGCTTTCAAATATGGGCCAGTGCCATGTGTAACAGCAGCTGTGTGTTCCCAAAACATTTCCATGCAATTACGTTGCAGGGAGACAAAACCAGCCAGCCCGGCTCGCTTCTCCCTTGCTCTGCTCCAGCCTCGGAGAGTTACTGTGTGCTGACACCAGCCTCAGCAGAAATGATGCTCTTGAGGCTTTCAGCATTTTCTAATTGACCCTTTCTTCCTAACTCCTGGAGCAGGGAAGGCACCCCTGTCCCCATTCTCCCGTCCCCTGCCCTTTTCCTGCTAGCTCCCCCAGAAAGTCAGTCAGAGGAACACGGATAATGTTTTGGTTTGGGGTTGGGGTTTTTTTCCTAGCTATTAGGAGCATATTCATAGTAGGTTATTCTGAGTTTCATTGGGGAAGAAAAAATAAGACACTGTTTCAGTCTGCAAAACACTACCGAGTAAGGAAAGCTCAGTGATACAGTCTGTATTAAAAAAAAAAATCTGTGAATTTTAGAGTTGTTTTCACAAGATCAAAATGTAACAAGGCATCTCTTTGAGAAACAAGACTAACCCCACCTTGACCTATCTGGTGTGTGTCAGAAAGTATTTTATGCTTTTATCCAAGGACATCAAAGTGCTGCTGTGCTCTGTACAGTACACTGTATTGCCTTCAATCTCTTGAATGCCCTTTGTCCCCCTGCACTGCAAGTCCTGCTGCCTCAAGTACACATGAGCTGACGTGCAGAGCTGGCTGCCAAATGCGTGCCTTGCTGCCCATTCGTACAGCAAAAATACTCCCTGGGTTTGGAGCGAGCTCTTCTGCTCCTGTCAGCTGGGTGCAGCTCCCTCCCCACTCACTTGGCCAGGCAGACTTCATAGAGAGTGACTGGCTGCGAGAGGATGGTGGAGGAAGAATGTGGTCTGGGAGGTGGTGACAAAGACTGTCACCAGCTGGTGGCCCTTGGTGAAGAGCAGCTAATGGGAAAGAGAAACAAAACTACCGAGTATCAATGATCTCAAAAGCTTAGATAATCGCAGATGCTGGAGCTTTAGGTATGATCAGCTTAGATGTTTGGTGTTTCTTTTCCCACTGTGGGAGGCAATAATATCAACCTTTGCCTTTTTAATCATAGAATCATGGAATCACAGAATGATTTAGGCTGGAAGGGACCTTAAAGACCATCTAGTTCCAACCCCCCTGCCATGGGCAGGGACACCTTCCACTAGACCAGGTTGCTCAAAGCCTCATCCAGCCTGGCCTTGAACACTTCCAGGGATGGGGCATCCACAGCTTCTCTGGGCAACCTGTTCCAGTGCTTCACCACCCTCTCCATGAAGAACTTCTTCCTGATATTGAATCTAAATCTCCCCACTTTCAATATAAACCCGTTACCCCTTGTCCTGTCACCACAGACCCTTGTAAAAAGTCCCCCCCAGCTTCCTTGTAGCCCCTTCAGGTACTGGAAGGCTGCAATAAGGTCTCCCTGGAGCCTTCTCTTCTCCAGACCGAACAAGCCCAAGTCTCTCAGCCTTCATTCACAGGAGAGGTGCTCTGGTTCTGTATTTTCAAAGAGTCAGAAGAGATGCTTCAATAGCTTTTTCTTTCAACAGGATTAGAATTAAGCAGAGGTAGAATATGTGTCATTTTTTGGTCTCCATTTCCTGACTACTTCTTTTTTTCAGATCAGCATAGAAGGGTTTTTTATAAATGCTTGCAATGGAGTTTTTACAAGGCTGGAGCATGTTCATCCACACAGCTTCAAGTGCAGATTGCTGCAGAGAAAAGATTCAGCAGTCGAGGTGTTAAATTTCTTTCAATAGACTAGAGCAATGGTTATTAATCTCCAGCTGTTCTAAATGCTGTCAGAACCTACAGTTTTAGCAGAAGAGAGCAAAGAAAGTGTGTGCTGGCATGTGTATTTGATACGTTGTTCCTTCAAATTCTCCAGGCATGAAAACATTACATGTCTAATGAAGTGGCAATTAACAAAGCAACAGACCTTATTAGTCCCTTTGGCACTAAGGATATTTCTAGATGTTTTTCATCCCACCTTTCACATATTCCACTAAAATTCAAGGTGAGTTCTGAAGTTTTTCCACTGACTTCAAAGGAATCAGTGCTACCTCCAGCGGGGCGATGGCAGGGATCAGTTCTGTGCCCAGGTGCCTGAGAGGCTGCATGTTTAAGTGCCTCATGAGGGCTAATAACACTGCCGCTGCAGATGCAATTTATGGAATATATTACCAAAGGAGTGTGAAAAAAATACTCTTGGGTTTTGCGAATTGATAAACTAGAGCTTTGAACCAGGACAGGGAGGGGTCAATTTACACTTCAAAAACAGAACTGTCCCCTTGGATATATTTGCCAAGCTTGTTCAGAAGTTAATAAGGACCATGAAATTAAAGAAGATACAATTCGGCTAAACTGTGTCTTTCTAACTATGCCGTTTAGATGGCTAATCCCTTTTACTGCACCTATTTTATATCTTCCACAGCCCAGTTGTTCAAATGAGTTTCTGAATGTTCAAGCTGAATCATCATAAGGGCAGGAGGTAGTCTGGGGTCTTCTCTAACAAAAGTCTCTCAAAATAATCGATACCAACATGTTAAACAATCCTCAAATCTCTACATTCTTCAGAGACTGGTGGGAGGGTATATGTACCCATAAGGCCTTCAGCGTGACATGGGATAACAAGAAGAAATAAGCATGGCATGCATTCAAAGGTATAGTTGGAACTATTTAAGTTGGGGTTGGAACTAGATGATATTTAAGGTCCCTTGCAACCTAAGCCATTCTGTGATTCTATAACGATGAAGCACTTTTACAGTTCTTGGAGGCTTGAGCAATCTTCCTGGCTGCCATTCATTGCTGCTGGCTGTACCTTCCCCTTAGTGCTTTTTGGAAGCTGAGCTGTCATTGCTGAATTTTGGCTTGTCTTTCCCCTTGAATGCAGGGGCCACCACCATGACTACTTGCCTATGTCCTCTCACAGAACAGCCCTCTCTGCTGAGAAATGGTGTGATCCTGAGGATCAAAGTAAGATTTTAAATACAGCCTTGGCAGACTTCGCCTTGCACTACTTCAAAGTCTAAGACAGACATTTATGACAGTAATGATGAGGTTAGAAGTTTAGGGGGACATAGTTAGTGCCAGAAGAGAGAAATAAAATAACCAATTTTCAGCTTCTCTGCTTCTAAGCAAACTCTAGTCATTTGATGTATTTCACAGCAGCCAAAAAATGTGCAATAAAGAAAGAAATGAGTTTTCTGGATATTAACTTTAAACTTGTATAAAACTGAACACTTTAATACCAGGAACAGAAGAAGAGACAAAATGTTTGGTGATTTTTTTTTTTCCTCCTTGTTTTCTAGGCAGGTCAGACATTCATTCTTCTTGTTGAAGGGGAGTGAGAAATGTCAACAAAGTTACATTCTATTCTAAAATGCAATTGAGTAGGTCTGCAAATGTCTTAGGTGGGAAAAATACTTTTCACATATACAAAGATACCTAATCATTGATTATCTGAGTTTCAGAACCAGCAATAGGACCTATATTATACCTTGGCTTCACAGGACTTGTTCCTATATGTATATCCACAAAGGCATCTTGTCTACCCAGTGCAGCTTGCCAGCTCAGCCCATGATCATGCGATTATCTCACAGTGATTTTCCACTGTGCAAAGTCAATAAAAATTTTTCAGCTCTTTAAAGACCCCATGGCTAAATGTACATATATATTCTAAAAGAGGAACAGTAGGGTTGGCTATAATATATAAAGTATGTAATACAACCTTTGACACATAAAAAAAAACCACTTTAGGAATCCTCCATGAACCTTGTGGAGCTTGGTGCTGCTAGACTGCAGCGAAGCCTTGAACTGTTCTTAGTAGCGCAGAAGGAAAATCACGACTGTTTTTATCAAAACAAGGGAAAGAAGTCCAGTCAGTTCACATCTATTGCTTACTTTGACTCAGGAAAGCTGTTGCTTTCCTCCTAAGAAAAGAGTTTTCCAGCAAATCCAAATGCTAAGACCACTGATTTGATATTGTCTTGCCAAAATTCTACTTCACATTTACTCAGTCTAGTGTAATAGTACCTAGTATTGCATCTCAGTGAAGAGTGATAAAATATTGCCATGGTTTAACCCAGACTGGCAACTCAGCCCCATGCAGCCGTTTGCTCACTCCTCCCCCTGCCGTTGGGATGGGGTAGAGAATCAGAAGGGTAGAAGTGGGACAACTAGTGGGTTGAGATAAAGACAGTTTAACAGGGAAAGCAAAAGCCATGCACATAAGCAAACCAAGGAACTCATTCCCCACTTCCCATGGGCAGGCAGGTGTTCAGCCATCCCCAGGAAAGCAGGGCTCCATCACATGTAATGGTTACTTGGGAAGACAAATGCCATCACTCCAAACATCCCCTCACCTTCCTTCTTCTTCCTCCAGCTCTATATGCTGAGCATGATGCCATATGGTATGGAATATCCCTTTGGTCAGTTGGGGTCAGCTGTCCCGGCTGTGTCCCCTCCCAACTCCTTGTGCACCCCCAGCCTACTCACTGCTGGGGTGGGGTGAGAGGCCTTGGCTCTGTGTCAGCATTGCTCAGCAGTAACTAAAACATCGCTGTGTCATCAACACTGTTTTCAAAACAAATCCAACACACAGCCCCATACTAGCTGCTGTGAAGAAAATTAACAAATATATACACAGAAAAACATGAACAAGACCTTATTCTCTTAGAGGAAAAAACAGGATACGTCTTTTTAGAACACCATATTATGAAGTTTTCTTTTTAATAGTGTTGCTAATTGACATCTCCTTTCTAGAAGTAGGAACACTGTCACCTTTCAGGGTTCACATCAGTATCTATAACCATAGAGACCATAACAATGTTGTCTTACAAATATTTTATCTATTTTTATCTGCCATGTAATTATCCTGAGCTATTGGGTTTTAGAACAATTTAAGGTGGGAAGGACCCCTGGAGCACTGTAACATAGATCAGGTTGTTCAGAGCCTTGTGTAGTCTAGCTGTGAATATCTCCAAGGATGGGGACTCCATAACCTTTCTCCACAACAGGTTAATAGATGATCTGAATCCAAAGAGAATTAGGTAAAATTTTGTGGTGTTGTACATCATTTGCCCTCAGCTGCACCCTGCCTCTTCCCATGGCTTTGTCCATGTGATGTGCAACATTACATTAACGTGTTTTACATTGCCACGGTGGTACTGTAGCCCAGGGTTTGGACAAGCCACTGTGTAATGTTGGAACCCTGGAACATCTTCACTGTTCTCTGTTCTGCTCCTCAGACTGAGGTACATACACGTCATGGGATGCAGCGGTGCCGAGGCACTGGGCATCAGCTGGGAGCAGCTGGGCTCACATACTTGGCTTGGTCCCTTTCCTCCCCATGTTCCTGTGCTAAACCAAGCGGTTTCATCTAGCAGATTCAGTGCCAAGAGTGGCTGCTGCCTCCTGAATCTGAAAAGTGAAGTCTTGTTTCTAGGCCACATGAAAATATGACTTCGTTTTTCATTTCTTAAAATCAGAATCTACTTCTGTGGGCTGCAGATCATAGAATTATAGAATCAAATAATAGTTCTTGTTGGAAAAGACTTTTAAGCTCATCAAATCCAACCATTAAGCTAACACTGCCAAATCCACCATTTCAGCACCTCGTCCACAGGCTTTTAAATCCCTCCAGGGATAATGACTCAACCACCTCCCTGGGCAGCCGGTTCCAATGCCTGACAACCGTTTTGATGAAGAATGTTTTCCTAATAATATCCGAACTAAACCTCCCCTG
>NW_010225946.1:0-14938 GCF_000690775.1 Eurypyga helias
TGATTCTATGATTCTATGATAAGTTATTATTCACCATGGGACATTCTTGTAGAACCATGGGATCTATTCTTGTAGATACAATCACATACTGTGGGGGAGAAAAATCTACCTTCAGCCTTCAAAAAGTCCAAAATCCTAAAGCTCATTAAATAAAATATACATCAGGCTGAAGATGTATTAGGAAGGTAATAATAAAGAAAGCTATTGTAGGAAATACTACATTCCATAGCCAAGAGGCCAATATTGAATTATTATTGTATGTCTTTCGATCCATATCTGCCAGTACTCTATTTATAGGAACAAGCAGGGACTCTGGGGGGTTTCTCAGCATGTTGATTAGCGGGTCGCAGGGAGCAGCGTGGGCACACAAGGGGTGTATGTAAATACAGAAAGCGGCACTCACAGAAAAGGGGGAGCTTGTAACCCACACTGGTGGGGCCAGTGGGTTGGACACATCCAGCTGTTGGAAGGGTTGGTATGTGGTGAGGCGAGAACTTCCTAGGAAGAAGTACAGAGGGTGTTTAGCAACTTGTAACAATATGTTTACAGTCTGTAGGTGTCTCACGTTGTGGTTTATCTGTTGTATTGCTGACATTGATCCTGCAAGTATAGTTCACTGACTGCCAGTTAATTACACGTTGTTAATAAATCAATAAACCTCTTCAATCCTGACTCAATTTAAAGCATGCATTCAGCAGTTGTTCCCTGCAACAAGGCTATCCTGTTTTGCTATAATTCCTAAGAAAACAGACATAATCTATTCTAAGAAAGTGGAGCACCTGCCTTTCTTACTAAATCATAGCCTGTTTCTGAAATGGACATGAGCATCAGGGCCAGACGGTGTAATGCATCACTATCTGCGCCGTGGTGGATCACTGAGAAACAGGAAGGGATATTGTGGAAAGTTTTCTGAAGGTGAAAAAACAATCCTCCAGCCTGTATGCCTGAAGTTAGAAATAAATCACAGTCTGTGCCCAGTAACACTGCTTTCCACAGAAAATACTGCCCGTGTAACACAGCCAGGGTCACTGCCAGCTCTGCTTAGCCGCACAGGCTTTATTCGGGAAAATTTTATCTGGGGCACGCTGTTCACTTGACCTGAATCAACCTTCAAATTGCCACTCATAAGGAAAGCGTTACAAAGAACTTTATGCAAGTTTGAACACACTTTCCTCATCTCAAACTCTTTTTTTCTGTATATTAGGGTTTTTCTGTCTACAGGGTTGTTTAGGACAGGTATTGATTACATATAAATAGAGTATACACAGTGTGAATTCACTGTGTATGAATTATATAGAATTGAAAATAAATAACCATAATAGTTGATCTGTAATTATCTATGTTCTTTTGAGTGTATTTGTGTGCCACTAATGTAATCAAAATTTCTACAAACTGCATTGAGAATAATGTGGGCCAAATACACACAACATGTATGCCTGACACTTCAGTTATCTCTAATATTTGCAGAGGTAAAGTAATTTTTTTTAATTTTAAACCCCTTACTGTAATTTTTTTTACTATATTATTAAAACTACAGGTGAAAAACAGCACATGTGACATAAGAAAAGGGTAATGCCTGCTTCCCCACCCCCCTGCAAAACCAGAAAGGGGGTGTAAAAAAATATCACAACCTTGCCCCACAAAAAATACTACAAGGGTTACAAAATGCTTCCTCTGGAGCTTCTTTCCTTTAGTCTTTTAACATTTTCTAAGGAATTGGGGCAAAGTAGTTAAAATTTCAACCCATATTAAGGGAACTGACCAAATTACTGTAATTCACTACTGTATTGCTCCATGTTTCCTCATCAGGACTCATGTAACCATCCTTAGAACAGATTCATGTCCTAAAGCACTACTTTCAGAGTTCACACATCAACCCATAAATCTCCATGTGTTTCAGGATTTGAGCAACATATTCACATTATGAGCATTAAACTGTTTTGCACCATGCAGCACCACCACCAAAGCTCATACTCCCAGCTCCAGTTGTGAGGTGAGCTCTGATACAGCAGCATGAATATTTATACTCTCAGATACTAAAATTGGCAGCTCAGTGAAGTTTGGATATTCACAGAACAGAGTTCCTTATAATCTTCTTGGACTCGGTCCTACACTTTACAAAAGCCGTGTCTACAGATGTAAATAAGGCCAAACTTTGGTCTCAAATACATACAGATGCTCTTTGTCCAGCTGTCAGACCTGTTAAGTCATTCTCATTGGGAAGCAGGAAGAAATTTGAATTTTAAAAGCCAATCACCATCCTTGGGAATACCATTCCTAAAGACTCACTCTTTCAGAGAGAGAAATGCAACTCTCTGAAATACAACCCTTGGAAGGTCCACACTGTAAATTAGACTTGATGACTTCCATCATACACAAAGCACATAGACTAGGTGTTAGTACAGTATCCACCACTGTAGGATCTCATCCCCCCTCCCTCCCTTCTAGAATTTAGGCAGAAATCAGCAGATTTTAAAACTATAGGAATTTAGAGATGGAAGAAATTCTAGAGAGAGTGTCTCAAACACTCTATGTAAAAAACTATAAAAATATAAATACTGCAAAACATAGCCATCATGATCTTTCTAGGCTTTGCCACTTCTTTGAATGCAAAATACTGTATTATGTGCTGAACTCCACACCACCAAATTATGACAGATTGCCAGGGCCCGGAGCACACTCCCCCCATCCTGCAGCATAGCCCTCTGTGCACAAGACCAGACCGCTGGTAAGAGAGAGCCACTGCAGAAGCCTCTGCTGCCTTGGAGTTCCTCGAGAAAATGCTAGGAGCTGCTTCAGCAGAGACTTCTCCAAGCAGCTAGGCTAAAAAGGCTCAGCAGGGCTCCACACTACTTCTGCAAGCTGCTTTTAAGCTGAAGCTCTCAGCTCCAGTCCCTCCCTAATTTATGCCTCTGCAGTGGTGCAGCCAAGCCTGTCCATGCATCCCCTGACTCTGATGCACTGACTCAAATTCCTGGCTTGACCTTGGACTTTCCTCATCACTGTGGACTTCTCTGCTGGTTGAGCCCTGGCTACTGCCACTGAACCTGCTCTGCCCTTCCTGTTTGGGTACCATGGCACTGCTCCCTCGCCAGTGAGGCTGCAGCCTCTGCCTGCCATGTTATCATGCCCAGCTCCCATCGTCCTTGCCTTGGGAAGAAACCTGTCCTTGCGCTCCCTGACAAGATGTACTCAGATCATGTTTATTAGACTGGGTTTTCTTCAGGGGCTATCTACCAGTTCATGAATTCCAAAAAGTTTGGGAAGAAAAAGTTGCAAAAGTACTTCCCAGAGCTCCCAAAGGAGCAGACCAACTGAGCCTGTGCAGAAGCAAAAATGCTGATATCCATGAACGTTTAACAGCAAAAAGCTAGGTGTCATTGATGCTGAGGGTTTTGTTCTTTTAAAATTAAGCATTCAAATATTTTCTTAAACAAACCTTAAGAATCTGCATCTCTTCCTGAGTTTAGGGCAACATGGTTTATCCAAAGCCATATAAGAAAAGTACTGAATCTGGGTATCCCAGTACCTCAGTCAGCATCTTAATTTTTAAACCATCATTCTTAGCTATATATTTTATGGTGGGTGAGGGTGACAGTAAGAAAACCATCTGAGGCAGTGACGTTTTGACCTGGAAAATTGGAAAAATTAAGCGATTGTGAGTTGCTCCTTTTTTCAGCAGGAGATGGATTACATCTTGGTACCAGTAAACTAGACTGCAAGATCCTGCCTCTGAGGAATCCATTCCTTTGCCTCTCAGGGAAGATGTGCTTCATGGCAGAAAGTGAACACAAGAGCACACTGCCTTTGAGCCTCTGTTCACTGGACAGCCCAGTACAGAGTTTGGCTGTTTGTGAAAGGCTGTTGCAAAGAGACAGGACTAACCTGTTGTCCCTATCCATAGGGTATAAGACAAAGTGTAAAGGAGCTTAATTGCAACAAGAAAGATTCAGGTTAGACATTTAGGAAAAGTAACAGAAATGGCAAGTGTAGAGGAAGACTAGTGGAATAGATAACCTCAGGTGACTCTGGAATCCCAACTGAGAGATTAAAGAAACATCAATGAAGAAGGACATTTGTAGAGTTAACTGAAGAGAGAGCGAGCAGGGGAAAGGGAATTAGATGGCATTCTGAAGTCTCTTTCAGCTCTGCTTTTTTATGATTCATGATCTCTTGATTCTTACTTTGGAGCAGAAAATGCTCAGGTGATGAGCAATCACACTGTCTGGGTCTCCTTTGGGGACAAAAAGAGAGTCCTGGTGATGGAAACTTACTGATAATGCATCCAGCTGAGGAGCTTTTTATTCAAATATTCATAAAAGGATTCAGATTCATGTGTAACAGAAACACATATAGTGCTTTGTGCAAATAAATACATTCAAATGAGAACCAAAGAGGAAAATCTTAGACTCCCTTTCTAGTACTCAGAAACTGGGCAGTAATCAGACCAAAAAAAAAAAGAGTGGATAGAGGAAAGGGAAACTTCCCTTCAAGAGATATGCTTTTAGAAAATTGCATATTCAGATGTTGTTGATGTAGCAATAGAGAGAATAAAAAAACATCCATTACTGATAAAATCTGCATTCATAAAATCCCTGGTTCAGCCTTCCAAGCACACTGCATGATTGGCTGTTGGCTGTACAAAAGCGTGATGTGGTGAAATGAAAGTACTTATCATTTGTTCTGAAAATGTTGAGTTTAGCAACTATTTTTAACACCAGAATTACTAACACACTTTCAACTGTCCAAAGTACATTAAGAATATATCATTCTCCTAGATCACCCACTAAAACCAAAGGTAAACACAAGGTGTATTAAATAAATGCAGATGTTATAAATGGAAGAATTAAGTTTTTCATCAGGATGAGAAATGTTATCATAAAGGTATAGGAAAATGGACAAGATCAAACAGAGCACATCTGAAGTTTTCCTTCATAATCTACCTAGATTCTGCCAAGAAAAGTGCATATACTGTACTGACTCCATCAGACACCGAACAACATCGCAAAGATCTGCACAGCTACACTATCGCTTTCTTACTTGGATTGGACTAAAACCTACTGAACGATTGTGTGCAGTTATCTGTTTTTGACTGTTATTTTAAAGATTATAGGAAAACTGAATGGAGTTAATTTTTTCTTTGAGGTACAAAGAAATGAGTCTTACAATCAGAAAAGGTGTTAGGATTATTGACATTGTATATTGCTGATGCTGGCAAATATTTCCTATTTTTAACGTATCTGTCAGTAGTGAACTACCGGGCATGCATGGATGCATAAGCCTAGGTCACAGCTGGCACTTCTTGCCATTCACAGCCAGCTGCATCCTGGCTCTCCAGTATTTGTTGTCAACCTTCTGGTGTTTTCAATTCTGGCTCTAAGTCCTGAATCACAGAGTCAGCATCATAGCCTAGAGTAGTTTGTGTACAAACTTCCTCACTTTGCTTATCTTGCTGGACTTGGGACCTGCAGTTCCCTTCTTAGGGAACTGTGATAAATGGAAAAAGTATTGTTTCCTGTAGTGGAGTAACAGAACATAGCAAAAAAATAAAAACAAATAAATTTTAAAAAATAATTAAAGGTAAGCATAAATACAAATAACCTCCTTTACCTAAAAATAAAGGCAGGCATTTCTTACGCAGAGCTATGATGGGGGATTGCTCTGTCTGGAATTTTTTTGACTCAAACAAACTGTAATATCCTGACCGTCTCCCTCAGACACATTCTGCATTTTTCCATATAATCAAAGTTACTGTATTCCTACCAGCTCAAACAGAAGCCGTATTCCAAGAGAAAATTGTTTAGCAAACTAGCTTATGAATCAAGTCAGAACTTCACAGTAAATGGAGGCAATGATATTCTTTATATGTTTGGAAAGTGGCGTATTGGCCGTGCCTCAAGTCCTGGAGATCCATTTTCTGTCAGTGTTACCAGTGGATTAACACTACAGCACTGCAGTAGCCTGGTCAAGGTGTACTACTTGTAAGTAGGTACAGGCAGCTACAAATCTGTCAGAAAAGAAGGAAATGTGCTTCTTAAAAATACCATGTATCTTCATGTCTCTAAAAGTCTTTGCTCCCATTACTGTACCCTTGGCCATGTGACAGGATTTCCAGAAGCAGCAGAGTGTCCAGCAGAAAGAGGCAGACCAAGGGTTTCCAGCATGCCATCCCAAAACCATCACAGATTTCTAATGTACAGACAGCTCTACAAGCCTCATGCGTCAGTAACAGGAAACCTGGAACTCCAGATTAGCAGCCAAAAACTCAGTGTAGAGGAAACAACACAAAAAGACCAGACTGAGCTGTGAGAGGTGCATCTATGCCCCTGTTCCAGCAGAGACATGTTGGCCTTTCCTGAGCCCTGCAGTAGTCATGGCTGTGTGGGCGCTCTATCATCCCCATCCTCACCGTCTTCACAGCTCCACCTCAACAGTTTTTTAATTCCATTTTCATTTCACTAGCTATGACAGTTTTCATGGCAAGTTCTCAAGCCCTTTGAAACCTGCAGGTTTCTGTTAACAGCATAGAGTGCACACTCAGTGTAACCGGTCACTCCCACGTCCTGCTCTTCTGTCCAGATGGCACAGCCAGCCAGGATCACTGACCCAACTTTTATAACACAAGTCCAACCATCTGCTTCTCCGGTGGTTTCAAATGGCTTTATAGACGAACTACATTAAACTAAGAAATGACCAGCTCAGCAGCTTCAAACATACAGGCAACTTCTAGTGGAAACAGCAAAAGGGCCTAATCTTTATTGTGGAATGCATATGGCACCCTCTGCTCATAAGTAGTTTTACTCACGTGAAAACTCACTTATTTCACGCAGTTGTAGACAGCCATGAGATTTCCCCCTCTCCCCCCCATATTTGATCCACCTGTAGAGCAGTTAACAGACGGTTAGGACAAGTGGTATAGCCACTTCTTTATACACACTCCTGACAGCTACAACTACAAAATCTACTAGATCATAGGGAAAATCTACAGGGAGGTTATTTAAAATAGAAAGTCCCTGAAAACACATTTCTATATATTTTCAGGAGTGTACAGTTTCTCTAGAAACACAAATCTTTCACCTCTAGTCAAGACAAAAGAAATGTCATTTGGATTTTTTTATTCCTGACAGCTTTTACAAAAACTAAATTATTTTATATAATCACATGTTCTTTTTTAGAAGTTATTATTAGCCCTTTTGAAGAATTAGAAAGTAAATAATGTAATTGCTTTGCAGTATTCAGGTTAGTTTCATGATAAAGGACATTTTCTTCTGGTTTGAAGGAGACAGCAGTGTAATTTGCAGCATGTTGTACTCCAGCTAGGCTCTTCTTAGCCTCACTTTAAACAAGACAGAAGATTGTATTGTCAGCATCAGTTCCCAAGCTCACAACCTAAGTAACATTTCCTGGTCAAAGGTATTAATCAGATATACTGACATGCTTCTAACCTACAATAAGGATATTTAGGAACACCCTCTGGTACTGACATTCGTGTAACAACGATACGCTACTCATTCAATACTACTGTATATAAGTGCAGCCTCTTAATACAGTTAAGTCAACGTGCTTTAGGTTTTGTATCCTGAATAGCTGTATTATGAATACCAAAGGACTTTTCTGCCTTCACTGTCAGTTACTTTTACGCTCTATTTGTACTCTCTATATATATCTGCCTTTGGTAGCCTGCTTTCCTTTACAGGTTATGACATCAGACACAAATTGAAAAAAGGAAGTGGAAATATGACCTGCTATAATAATTCACATTGGAAAACACACTTGATGTGATACAAGAGGAATAGTTGTAGCTAAAAAGCTTCTGAAATCTTCTTGTAATTTTTACTATAAATTATGTGTTTCTTCAGGGCAAAGAAAGACATACAATGGTGTGTAACATCACATCATTTTTTCCATAATATGGTAAATACAATCATCCACACAGAAGGCACTCAAGAAAAATCTAACATCATGATGCTCTCAGTTATCATCTGAGTTGAATGACTAAAAAATAACCTTGCAACATTTGAAATTATATTTTTCCAGAGTAATACAGTTTTTCAGATTAACTATTAAGGATTTGATAAATTATGACAAAACCTGAAAAGATTAACAAATCAATTTGTCTTACTGTTTTTCGTTAAGAGAAAAACACATAAACCCAAGAAACAGACTCAAATCTTTTCACTGAAAAACAGACAAAAGTAAAGCTAAAATTTTTAGCTTTATGATTGTGAATTTAGAGAATAATTATTTAATAGCTGTTCTTTTTGAGAAAGATAAGGTTTTTGTGCATGGTTGCCAACTATGGACAATGTTACAAAGAGCACGGTAGAGATGCTTACCACCAGTATTCAAATTAAGTAGTGAAACTTGTGATCAATACATAAGAAGTATAAACAGTAAGAGTTACTTTTTGTTGGTGGTTCTTTTGTTGTGTTTCTCTTAGTAATTTAAAACTACAAAAGAATGTCAGAGTTTTGAATTCAAAGGATTCCCAATCACTGCTGCTACAGAAGCCATGCCTTTCTTTGTGATAACACAGCTGTACAGCTCTGACCTTTGCCTAACCACACATGTCATTGTACATCTATACTGTGTAATGAGCTAAAACTCCAAAGACATAAGGTAATATTTTACAAAATCACTACTAAGTAACATTTTGGACACTTTCAGAAATTTAATTATCCTTGGATTCGACAGAAAAAATTCCACATGTGTAAACTTATAAAAATAACGTAAAGGTCTCCTGCCTTCTTTCTACCAAACAAGGTGCTTGAATTTAGCTGGGTTTCTATATGCTCAAATTATAAAAGACCTAACAAATGGCATATCCGAGTTTGGGTTGCTGGATCAAAGCTGCAGGAGACTCTGAAGTTTATATCTATAGGCTGTTTTGATGATTAGGTATAGCTGATTCTGCTTTTAGGTAAGGGAATGTAGCTGATTACCTTGTGGTGTTTGCTCCAGACCTCTTTTATATAGCGATGTAGGGGATTTAAATTACATATTTACAACCCACCTCACCACACCTGTGAGAAGAAATGAGCACAAGATAATAAGAGGAAAATACTGCTTGATCATTTCCAGACTAAACTTTAATTTCATAATTACTGGAGGAGGTTTGGCCAAACACAGGTGTATCGTACTTGACTCTTTTCCTTTGGAAAGGGAAGCTGGTATTTGTCCAATAATTTGTTAATGCTGAGAAAATAATCCCATTAGGGACGTCCTAAAGGTAGAGAATCCAGCCTCATACTGGACACTATGGTATTCTCTTTTGCTCACTGGTAACTTCAGCAGAACTTTCAGAGACCAAGATACACATTAAATGCACTTGACTGCACAGGTGTTGCACATCAGTATCTGAACGACGGGATGTTCTGCAAGAAGTTCTGCAATTCATTGATTAATTAATAACTTAATGCATAACTTAAGCTTGTCTCAGGGTGCAAAGCAACCATATTTTAATGGGAGAAAACCCAAACATGGGTAAAACAAAAAAGCTAGTAGCCTTCCTGTTAGCATTACATGTACTTGTTCACCAAACAGCATGTCTTATGCTTATTGACTGTAAGGTTGAAGACATATACTCCAAAGCAATTCCAATCATACCCAGCCTTAGACTGGGAAACTAATCTCTATCTCAAAGCCTTGAAAATATCTATGATTCAGTCTTCTCTCCTTATTCAGTAATTATTGAATGAACTTCTTATTCATCAGTTCACAAAGTAGCCTACAATGACCAAACATTCATAACTTCTAAGCTCAGATACATCAAACTTTTGTTCTTTTCATTTAAAAACCAACCAACCAGCCAAACAAAAACCACACAGAAAATAAAGAAGTTTCATTTCCTAGAAAAAAATCCAACAGGTACAAAATGCGCTATCCCAATTCCTTAGCAACACAATCACTGTGAATACATCTCACTTCCCTCCTCCTCCATTTCCCATTGTCCAGCTTTTTATAGCGGTTCTTTATTCAATTGAGAAAAAGCATATTACGTCCTCAGAGGTATATTCAAATTTCCTATGGCAATCTGCCTGGGTGTCTAAAATCTCTCTGAGAAGGGTCATGTGCCACGGCAGACACATCTGACAGAACCTCTGTACCAAAAGGCTCACATGCATGAATACCAAAGACAGAACCGTCTGAGAGAGCACAGTCTGCAAGTTCGCAATATAAAGAAATGATTCCTAATAGAGTTTTGGGCCCAGCCCTCATTGTTGAACATGCTGCAAATTTAAGGCTAAATTTTAATGCAGCATTTAGGTTGAAAACTACAGCTCAGATGAAAAACTAGCTTTAAGGCACTACAACAAAAATCCAGTAACTTTAGTAGCCCCCTCTGACTCCAGCAGGTTCAGAAGGCTCTTTTTAAATGCCCTGAAGGATGGGATTCATTTAATATTTGACTCTTGGCAACCCCAAATCTTTCATATTCAGTGAAAGATGCATGCATTTTAGTGATGCACTGTTTTCTGGAACATACTTATTTCTACTACTGCAATGATATTTCTGCTTGTTTTAAACAAAATTGATGCTGATAGGTGGTTTCACATGCAATCATGTAACAACTGCTTTGCCTCTGTTTGCATTTTTGCAGTACTAATTCCCAAACAGTGTTGACGAGGTTCAGTCTGCGTTTCTAGATCTTTGTGCATACAGTGATTCCACTTAGCATAATGTTGTAGGCATCGGGGACGTTGTTGTCTATTGACAGCATATTGTTTGTTACCAAATGACTGCCTTTGAACATAACTGAAAACAGTACACATGCCATACAAATAGTTTGTCCTTTCTTAGGCTAACTACAACCGGTGTAACTTGAACAGAGCACAATATTAGCTGTACCACTACTACTACATTAATTATTTATAAATGGAAAGATACATTCCCCAAAACTAGTGAAGTTTTTCTGCATTTTTCTGCATCTGCATTATAGTACAGAATATAAAAATAAATCTGTAATGATTTATGTAGGGAGTTATCCTCTGTGTAAAGCCCATTTTCTTCAGTCTGTTGGTCAGTATAACAGTCATATGACTTTCTCTAAAAGAAAACAGAAGCCTTCAAGTTTTAGTTTGGTGTGGGGTTTTTTTTTTTTCCCCCCCTAAGAATCACTTTCAAGGTTTGTGTTCTTACATAGAGCTGATGAAAATGCGATTGCTTTTCATGACTCCTCCTCTGCTGCTGGGTAGGCACATTAAAAAGACATAGCTGTCTATCTCAATGTACACACGCCATAGTAAAATGTGTGTTATTTACTGATAAAAACCACATGACAGCAGTTTAAAAACAGGATTTATTCTGTCAGTCAAATTAGGGAGGCAGAATATCCTCTATGCCAAGTGATTACTGTCTGGGTCTAAGTGTGGCAAACTGCCAGATCAATTATAATGGTAGAGAAGAGGAAATATGAAGACAGATTGGCTCAATTCTAAGCAGAAGCATCACTAAAAAAGAAACCCAGGGACATTTCAATGCAACATCCAATTACTGAAAAAGCGCATCTTTGGCCTAGACTGAAGTTTATATTTATATGATTTCTTCCCACATAAGTATAAAAAGGGAAATCACCACAGAGTTGGACAAATCAGGTGCAAATAAAAACCACACTGATTCCACGGATATAACCTGTATGTTGATGCTTCTGAGATGTACATTTCTGAATGCCAGTTTTATAACAAAAGCCTAGGAATATCATGAGATAACATATTCAGAAGATAACCAATACAATTTTAGATGTAATAACATAAATTTCCTCTAATTTTCCGCTTTCAATCTGTAATTGATTTCACAGAAGGGGAAAAAAAAAAAAAAAGAGGCTAGATTGCCCTTTATACCCAAGCTTTTCTGGTATTCATTATTTTATGGATAATTTACCTTTCCCAATACTGTAAGAAAAACAGCAGTGGTGGGGCTGGTAAGTTAAAACCACTTAAAACTGATCTATTGTGTAACTCTCTTATCATAAGACGAAATTTTTAAAAAGCAGATAAACATGTTCTGTAAGGCTTTTTTCCTAATGTTATTTTTATTATTAATGAGATTCATCCTCTCAATGGCACACCTCTGTACCAGATCCCTAAAACCAATGTGGGAAACATGAGTTTCCATGAAGGAGACCAAAGATTTTAGTATTCTGGAGAATAAATTCATCAGCCTTGTGCAGAGTGGTCTGATCGGTCTTCAGATGAAGCCTGAAAGAACTTGATCCCAATGCTGATGAAAGTTGTTAAGATTGATGCTCCAGAAGTGATGCAAAATTAGTGTCTGACCATTATTTCATAGTGAAAAAAAATGACATTGTTTTGAATGAGACACACATCTAAGACCCTGGAGCCCTCACTATCACAGATAGTATCTGGCCACGTTAAACTGAGTATCTAGAAATCAATACAATACAGTAATATTAAATAAAGAAGAAACTTTCAGGACTTCATCCTGGAATGATTGCATGATATTGTTTATACATGAAACTGTTAAGATTTCTATTTTACAAAGCTTTGGAATTAATTAAAATTCAGAGAGGTGCAGAAATGTGAAACTATTAAGTTCAAGAGATTTGCACAGGCACAAAATGAAAATTAGATGCATTGTTCTGCAGGCTGCTGCCTGACGACTACTAAGAGGATGCACAATATATCAGGTCTAAAGATACCTTTTACTAGACTTTGAAGAAGATTTATGACAAAAAAAAGAATTAAATAATTTTCTACTGAGACTCAGAAATGGTAAAAAGGCAAGAAAGTTAATAGTATGAGTCTTAACATTTTTGATTCATTAGGGAATATAGCTCATCTTTAAGAGAACAGAGATTTAAAATGAGTAATATTGCTATGAAAATCTGAAAATAAGCAAAGGAGAGTCTAATGCTATGACCTGTCAGTTGGTAGTCCAGTTTCCATTTTTTAAGACACCATTATGAGAATGTATTTATCCTACATAAATCTATCTTAACAATACAAAGCATTGAAAAGAAAATTACAGTTTTATACAATATATATAACTGGTTAACTGATGGCTTTGAATGAGGAATCATCATAACCCGAAATATTCTTAGTTAGGGGGCCATTTAGTATTATTTAAGAAATTGAAGGCAAAACACCATTCAGTTAGCTGTAGCTCTGAGTAACTGCTCAGTTTCAAGCCAGTCTGTCAATGTACAGAAAAAATATTTCTATCTTGAACACCTAAGTGGGGGAATATACCTCCCTCTATTTCCACTTTATAACTGCAGTATATAAAGTAAGAAAGATCAATGCTGGGATGCCGTTACTATTTCTGCAGTCATTGCTTTAAAAAGGATACTGAAAAAAAGATGGGGAGAATGAGCTGTGTGAATGATTAAAAATTATAAATAACCTACATTATAACTGGATATCAAAACTGCAACCTATTTTTTTCCATAGGATAAAAAGATTTTTTTCTTTGTTACATTTTATTCTGCAATTTTTTATCTTATTCCCATCGTGTTGTTTTTTTAATGTCTTCATTCTACTGAAATGGTGATTTTTTTTTTTTTTTTAATTTGAGCTGGCCAATTAGCCCTTTCTCAGGATGGTTAAGAAAAACAGTTCATACAAACATATGATAAAACTGAGGCCTGGGACCCATCTGCAGAAACACAGAAAGTTAGCTTCTTACAGTCCAAACAAAAGGTTTGGGCATCAAACAGAAACTTGTAAGCAGCATTCATTGGCCTCTGCTCAATAGGTCAAACCTGATGCCTGCTAATGGTCCTATGCTGGTATTAAAATCTATGCATTTTAAATGGTTCTCTACATTACCATTTACTCTTTCTAATGTATCTCAGGATCCAGAGTGATGACTCTTCATTTGTGACTGCCTTATCACTATCACTTATCACTAAGTCTCTTTAAAGGAATATCACTGTCGGTTGTCAAGAAAAATTTAATATATATTTCCCACAGTATGCAATTTAAACTGATCCGGGAACTAAGTCGAGTTATCAGAGCAACTTCTAAAACCACTCAGGCTTTAAAAAGATGTCTCGCACATTAGGCCAACACTAGAACATACACATGCAGAATTTGAGGACTGCAATTTGCTTTCCAAGACAAGTGGGAATGAACATCCGTCTGAAGTACCTGACAAGGTCCACAGTTCCTGCCCCTGCAATCCAGGAGCACTCTCCCACTGATGGTTTTCATTCTTAGCACAGGGAGGACCCTGACTGACTCTCAACGCAATCATAGAATCTGTCTGCACTTTGTTCACAGACTGAAAAATCTGGATAGTAAAGTTACTTTTTTTTATTTTTCTTAAAAGGAGAAGCAGATTTCTAAGAAAAACTGAGGGAGTCACCTGCAGTTTCCTCTATGACTGGTGTCACTCCCTCAGTTCTGCCTCTCTGCCTACCATCTGGAGTGTATGGTCAGGCATACTGCCAGCACATACATCCTAGTGGATGGTTAGATCAGCAGAGCCCTTCCTGAACCTATAGATAACGTGTCCCTGCAACATTAAGCAGACACAGTTAAACACTGTATGTTTAACCCAGGGAACTACAGGCCAGTCAGTCTCACCTCTGTGCCTGACAAGGTCATGGAGCAGATCCTCCTGGAAACCATGCTGAGGCACATGGAGAATGCGGAGGTGATTGGTGACAGCCAACATGGCTTCACCAAGGGCATATCATGCCTGACGAACATGGTGGCCTTCTACGATGGGGTCATGACCTTGGTAGAGGACAGGCAACTGATGTCATTCAACTGGGCTTGTGCAAAGCCTTCAACACTGTTCCACAAGACATCCTTGTCTTGAAAATGGAGAGACATGGATTTGACAGATGGACTGCTCAATGGATAAGGAACTGGCTGGATGGCCGCACTCAGAGAGTGGTGGTCAATGGCTCAATGTCTGAGTGGAGACCAGTAACGAGCGGTATTCCTGAGGGGTAGGTGTTGGGGCCTGTGCT
>NW_010225947.1:0-3465 GCF_000690775.1 Eurypyga helias
GTTGGCATGGTCCCACCTCTCCAGTTACCAGTCTTTCCAGTTACCTCCCTGAGCCAAGGGAAATTTTTCTCTAACCTACTTTTCTAGCTTTGCCCTGCTTCAGCATCATAGAGCAGCCTGAGTTAAGTGTCAGTTTAGCAATTCAGCTACTGTCAACAGCTTGTCGAGTCCTTCCATTTTCATGAGGCTGACAGCCTTCCCCACCTGCACTGCCACTTGATGCTAAAGGGAACATTTTTAAGGTACAGAAAATTTTACCTTATTGATGCTGCTAATTATTATTGAGAAAACCAAACCAGAAAGAGACCTAATCATTTCAATAAAGAGTTCGTACTAATTGTAAATGGATTTTTAAACAGATGCTCACCATCAAATGCTTCAGCCAGACTTATATCAGTTTCGCTGATATCTCCCATTCCAAAGTGAATGATATCCAATTTACATTCGTCGTCGGCATCATAGCTGTCCAGAATGTTCAGAATAGCTTCGACGGATCCGTCCACATCACCTGCGTGTAAAAACGGTGGTACTGCTGACTTGGTATGCGTCAAGGAAATGCTGGAGTAGAACTAAGGGAATGGCAACTCCACACTATGCAACACGGAGTCTTTCGACCGATCATTCTGTATTTTCAGTAGTAGATTAAAACACTTCTATCATGTCTGTTAATGCCAAAAATGAACTGTCTAACAGAACCAGAGGCTCCGCATCTGCTGTCATTTTCAGATCAAGTTTGTATAGTTTTTCAGTTACTGACATCACTGCTTATATATCACTCAATGGTAGGTCAAACCTAACATCCTTCTGTCCCACTTCAAGTAATACGTAATTGTTACTGTCCCCTGGTTTGCCTGTAGGTTTTTTATATATTTAAATATATTTAACTTATATGTACATATAGGCACTTGGATGGGTTTTACTCAGGAGTTCCTGGGTAAGGGCATTGGGCTCAAATTTTCCTGTGGTTCTGGCCCTGCTGGAAGCACATCCTGGCTGTTTCCCCGATGCCTCTCCTCTTACTGAGAGAAGTTCAATGATCTGTTCAGCTTTAAACTGATCTAACTTCTGGTGACAGAAATTTTGTTAATACTGCAGAGCAATGCTTCAGACTGAGCATTTGAGAAGCACAAAACCAATGGAGCAGTAAACAGAACAGAACAGCACCTTTAATAATTACCGATAGCACATTTTTGTCCATCTCCGTTCTCTCTTTAGGCCTGGAAAACATCAGATGCTTATTGGCCTTGTACAGCACCGCCTTCCTCTGCCTCCAGGTCAGATGGCCTAGCTCCGCTTGCTTCTTCTCATATTCCATCCTGTGTTCTTTTTGCTTTGCTTCAATAGCTTCCTCATCCCTTTTCATCTTCTCCTGTTGTTCAACATAGGTTCTCCAAGCCACAACTTCATGCGCCCTTTGCTGGGCAGGGAGAGACAGAAGCATTACCTTTCAAAGCAGCGCATCAGAAAACCCCACATTAGCACACTGTCATCCTTTTGCACCTTCTCTACAGGCTCCCTCACTTTTCTTTCACATTTAACAACAGATTTTGCTGCAGGGATGGCAGAGAATGAGCACAATAGCTTTCTCCCTGGGGTATGACGACTAACTCGAGGCCTGTTTTTATGGTTTCTCTGCACTGCAGAAGAGGATTGTTGTTCATTCTTTCACGCGGTGTTTGTCCAGCTCTCACACCACCTATTTCAAGCTGTATTTTATGCACATTCTTTCATCACAAACTAGTTCTCTCGCCTAAAATTAAAATACTGATACCGTTAAGTCCTGGACTGTTCTCCAGGTAGGGTGATAGTGTGATCACGTAAGAGAAAAGTCTCCTGTGGCTTTAGAAAGGGAACACGTCGGAACATATCCCAGATTACCCCAGCAGATGCCATTCAGGACTGCAGTCGTTGCACACAAAGCACGGAGAAAGGCAGGATAACCACAAGAAGCAAAAGCATGAATCAAAGGTGACTCAGTTTCAACTCCAGAGACAGCCTGCTCTCTTCATGTGATTGCAGAGCAGGTTACTCTGGATGCGTGGAGGTGCGGAGGGGACAGTCTGGCGGGGAGAGGCGGGGGCAGTGGAAAAGAAAGAGGCAATATGCAAACTCTCACTCCTCTCACAGAACACCTAGCTCAAGTCCCTTAATACACACAGGTTGGCCTTTTGTCTTTCATCAGATTATCCAGGTTATTTAGAATGAAAGCTGTCACTCATTTTTTTTACTCAGCTCCTTCCCATCCACCTTACTGCAGTATGAGTTTTCCATTAAACAGTTCTTTCTGTACCTCAGATTCTACTTCAAGGATTTCATCTCCCGCTGAAGGGACTTCCTTCCAGCCCATGATTTCCACTGGGATACCCGGAGCAGCGGCATCTACAACTCTGCCATTCTCATCAAACATGAAACGCACTTTTGCCCAGGTCTTCCCCGCAACCAGAACACAGCCTTTCCTCAGAGTTCCTCTTTGGATGATGGCTGTGGTCACCGGACTGGTGAAGAGCAGAGGAAAAATAACAGCTAAAATCAGTGACCCTTCTCCCCGTTTTCACAGCTAGCGTAGGTAAGCAAACGCAAACCAGAACGTACTTGTGATAGACCACAGGCAGAATATTCCTGTGACACACGTTACTAGAGCATTAATAAAATTTTAAAGTGACTTTGCAAAAAAGCCCCAAATCTGTACCGTACTCTTTTCATTTCTGCAGCTTGATACAAAACTGGGCATTTGTGAAATCAGCAACGGGCTGATCTTACACATTAAAGTGACCCCCACCACCAAAAAAACCCCAAACCACAACATCTTGCTAGAATTCAGTTCATTCTTAAAGAGGGCAGAACACACCCTCTTTACAGAGAACCTGCCAAAACACTAAAATATTAAAGAGCAAGATGTCATGTTACACAAAATTCACCAAAAATTGTACGTTAATTTCATCATTCCAACTTTTTAATGACATTTAAAAAACTGCATCTGTTCTATCATTTAAACTATTTCCTGTGTTAACAGGATTTCTTCTGTCCTATGAGGGATTTTGCCCAATCAGTTTCTCATGCTGTAGAGAGATATTTCAATGCTTTAGTTACAAACACCTCAATGAAACTGTTACAGTTTCATCTAACAACAACAAACAGTTCACTGTTATACCTAAATATTGAGGTACAAACCACCCAAACAGTATTTCTGCACTGTTACAAATTACTTCTTTAAAACTGTAAAGGCAGCCGATCACTTACCCTTTCCCTTTGTCTTTGCGACACTCGATCACGGTCCCTTCTACCAGACCCGTGGAATCTGCCTTCAGCTCTAACACCTCTGCTAAAGCAACAGTTGCTTCTGCTAAAACCATGAGGTTTTCACCCTGTATAAAACCACACACACAAGAAATACAAAGAATAAAGGAAGAAGCGCCAAGTGCCCGATTAAAGTAAGGTCAGAAGTTGGTCGGTGTTGGGACCGGT
>NW_010225948.1:0-13607 GCF_000690775.1 Eurypyga helias
TAATTTATAATAATTTATTGTAAATATCAAAAAAAGATGTCGTCACTAGATGACAATGCTTGATCACTAGATAAAAATGCTTGAATTATGCCACAATGACCTAAACTAGGTGAATATACAGAACTCGCTGGCCACCACAAGGATTGCTTCCTTCTCTTGTCTTCAAAAAACTGGATTGATAAGAATGGAAATGCAATAGGTTGCAGGGTGTTTTTCAACTATATTGCTATTCCAAGTGCTCCTGCAGCTTGCATGAAGGGCAAATGGAATAAATAATATTAAGCTCTATTTGCTTACTTTGTTAATATTGGAATTTTTGTTCCACCAACATAGTGTTTAGATGTCTACATGCGTATGCACACATACACACAAGAAGAAACAGTATTTACTACTGTGCCAGCCTGTGCTGTAGTGAAAGCTGTACTTCTGTAGCAAGCAAATTGGGAAAAGTTTTGAGGCAACATCGAATACCAATTTAAAACAGCTTCCTGTTTCGTTTATTTGTCATCCTTCAACAACAGTCCCACTGGGATGCATGAGTGTAAATAGTTCAAAGGATACTCACGTCTTTATGACCAACTACTTTTTTATGGCATGCAGGTTCAAAACACTGATGTTGTTTTAATATGCTTGAGCTGCAAAATATTGGTATAGAATTCATGAAAAAGTACCTTTTTTTTTTTGGTGGACGAAATGGATTTATCATTACAAAATTCACAGATTTTTGCAAATGAAGGAGACTATTTAAAATAACTTGGCAAGGAAATCACCATAGGTAAAGGTTCACTCTGTTTATTTCTTATCCTAAAATACAGGCCTGTCCCTTTCTGTTGATCTAGTACAGTACTATAATTGAAAACAAAAGTTGCATGGTCAACACACAATTCCAGCTCTGCCATGCTTTTTTCTCTGCTAGCAGATGGCAAGACACAACCACTGGCATCTTTGCTAGTAATTCATTAAGTATGTTAAGGGGAAAAAAAAACCCTATACCCAACTGGGAATATAGTATATTAGTATATTATTCAACGTAGTTGATTATACCTAAATAAGTTGTACATATTTCACATACTATTTATGTGGCATTTATTTGAAATATCTAGCTTAGCAAGCTAATAAAAAGCAAAAATTCATACACTTTGTCATAATTACAAAATGCTTGACTCATCATATATACTTATTTTCAAAGTGGAACTGTTTTCTTATATTGCAAAGTTGCCAATTCAATTAATATCTTTGTATTCTCTGCTATAAGTAAGGAGTGGACAAGAATACAAGAATGTTGAAAGGTGCAGGGCCTATTGTCTCTCTATAAATTTCAGCCCAGCTCCAGTTACACTTTTCGTTATAATTGGAGATTACTAGAATAGTAGGAATAGAGCTAGTGTTGGCTTTCATGTTATTTTGTTGTGTTTTTTTTTTTTTTTTCTCTTGGACTAAACACGTTTTTGTAAAACAAAGCAACCTACTGAAATAGAAATTGGATTCAGCAGAAACTTTTTCTCAAGCATATCCACTCTAATGTAATTTATGACAAATGTTTTTTTTTAAACCCAGAGCAGAATTTTCAACCAAACTGACAAAAGTCTTTAAATAATCAATTGTCTCTTGGCCAGGGTTTTGTGTTTCCCTGCTATCCGTTTAAATCTGGGGTTTTAACCTGTGTCACCTATCTCCCAGGTGTGGGAAGCTGAACTTCCCACTTAGTGTCATGAGTGGGGGATACCTTTTTTACTCCTCTGTGAGCTATTCAACTTTTAATTAATCCAGCAGACAGATTAAAGGGTTCAGTAGTGAGATGTCCATCTGAGGTGTCATAAACCTAACTGAATTTCTGGCTAGATACCAGTGTTACCTGTTATATTGCCAGTGGTTATTCCCATTCCCTGAAGTAGCAGCTTCAATCTCTTGCATCCAGCTACAAGCAATTTTGAAATGTCTTAATGCTACTACTAATGTATTATGTTTGGAGAGCTGCTGTCTTACACACAGTGGGATAGCTCAAGCACAGAGAGCTTGAGACAGTTGTTCAAGATAAGCAATTACTTAGTGTTAGGTCACACATTTAGGATATTGCAAAATAGTGACTCAAATTTGCAGCGGTCTTATAAGTGTTAGAAGAGTGTTCTAAATCTATACATCAGACCATTACTGATTGACTTCAGTTAGCACCTTTGACTATTCTGTGGTTAGGATTACTTTATACCAGTGGCTCATCACAAGGCTATGATTATAATAGAGAACTTGCTAGGTATAATAGGGAACCTGCTCATTTTGATGATCTTTCAATAAATTATGTGGTATAACTGCAATAGGTGGTTGGTTCTTACTATACTTGCTATGATAGTTTTGCCATGCTAGTCATTTTAGCCTACTAATGAACTTCAAATTTTTACCTATTTTGAAAAATAAAGCAGGAGTACAATAATTGTAATTTTTCAGAAGTATTGTCTGATTATTCTACTTAATTTCATGGCTTCCTGGGACGAAAGTATTTTCTTATTTATAGGCTTACAACTTTTTTGCCTCAACTTCTAGCCACATTTTGTTTCAGTAAATTTAATACTCAAGTACAGTGCTCTACAACACATTGATCTGAAATAGTACTCTTGCTACTTTGCCAGATTTGTCTCAAGATCAAATGTTTGAACTCCCTCTTAATGTTAAAATACATATATGGGACCTACTCTTCGGACCTTTGCCACTCTTGCTTAAGGGAATTAGAAACACAGATTAAACCTGATGAAGAATAGTGGTTCTCCAGTTCTCATTCTTCAGAGAAGTAGAGTAGGCAACAAACCTTTATGATTTCTTGTAGTACCTTTTCTGGATTTAATCACTATAGAAAATAGTATTATGCCCACTAGAATTTGTAAAAGTCTTTCCATTGATTTTAGCATACAGCAGAAACAATCCCTGGTGAGAGAGCATCCACAGTGGTGAATCTACATGTGCAGTAGGAAATGTCAGTTTGCAGATCCAGAAAAGACGTGAACAGAAAAATTTGGGAATTTCTGCCCTAAGATCTATCAACTATTTTCTGAACCACGAAGCTGAGAGCTGTTTATGTTTGTTACTACTTTTTAATTCCTGTTGGCATTGACATGCAGACTATGAAATGTGTTAGGCTTGATTTACATAAATCAGAAGGTTGTCAGCTTCTTCCTTTTAGATGTCTATGTTGCCTTAAAATCCAAACTGATGACCTCATTGTAACACAAATAAATAGTGTTGGTAAATGTTATTATAAATTTCTTCTATTACTGAACATACAGATGGAAATGCAAAGTTAAATTTTGTGATATTGTTTCCTACATACACCATGCTTTATTATCGGTCTTCCGTATTTTTGAGACCTTTTTTCCATTATCAAAAATTATTGATGTCTGAGTTTCACAAGGCTTAACCACACTCACTAAGCTTGGTCATTTATTTAAAATAAAATTTCTGTATCATTATACCTTATTGTATCAATACAGATAGAATTTTTGAGGCCCTCTATCTATGCACCATAATGAAACAGAAAAGAGAGGAAATGTTTTCATATTTTAATTCATTGGTTATTTCTCTGTGTCATCAAGGATCAGGGAGGGCAGACATATCGTAAGAAACATAAAGTGACATAGGGGAAATATTGAAATTATAAGAATCAGAAAAGTTCTGGATAATTTTATGACTGCAAAGAATGTCTGTAGTTGTTCGTACTATATAACATACTAGGATTATCCAGTTGATTAGATGTGTTGTAAGATGCTTTTTATTAGGGTTGGTTTTATTTCTGTCATGAGGCATTAACTCTTCATGAAGGAAAGTTACTGATCTCAGTGCACTAATGACTTAATGATTCAACTTTCTCTTTTACTGTACACATTTTTGTAAATCATAAACCCTATTTTTTCTTGATTTCAAAATAGTTTTCCATAAAATACACAATTTTCTTTGAAATCTTACATTTTTTGCAGATCTATCTATGATGATTTGGGTTTGTCTCTCAGAAGTATGGTTATCAAAATAGGAAAATAATTTTTTTTACCACTAGTATGTAACATTTTGAAAACTGAGTATATGTAATTTTTATTAAAAAAGCATTGCAGTTTCACCTTTCTTAGTTCCGATAGTTGAATGTTGAGGTACTAGTGGATAGATTTCCGTGTTCAGATCTGGTTTTAGTGTTATCATCAGTGAATACTATCAGTTATGTGAAATCATCCATCCCTTTCAACAGAATCTACTTAGCTCTAGACTTTTTTAAAAAAACTTTTTTCTTTTCACCCTTATAAATGTGCCCTTTCCAAATTCTTCCTCTTTTTGCTTCTAAAATAGTGAAAAGACTAAAAAGACTATGCTTGTAATTAAAAGTCATTTTAAAATAACCTCAGAAGATTGTTTCTAGAAATCAAAACATCTTTATCGTCCTATTTCTAAGGAAAGAAAGACAAGTGACTGGGATCCTGTACACTTTACTGTAGTCTACATTAATTACCTTCTATTAAAAAATGACAAAGACCTTTCTGAAAGGGAATCTGGCACTCTTAATGATGGCAGACACCCTACTCTCTGCTGATTTCTTGACACTTCTAATTACCTGTATTCATTTGAAATCGTTTCCTTTGTAGTGAGTTATTGGCATGATTTTCAGAGAACAAGAGGAAAATGGAAAACATTTTAGCAAGTTAAGAAAAAAAAAATCAACAGTATCATTGTTTGCAGCTTTTGTTGAAACTACCTACGTGAGTCATTTGAGGGACATGAAGGTAAATGAAAGGTTATACTTTGCCCTGCACGTTGTCGCTGGTATTTGTAATGTCAATAACTGTAGAAGGTTGTCAGGAAACTGGAGAGATAAAGGTCAATAGCAATGACAAATATATCATTGTATGTGTTTGAATATGCAATATCAGCCTAATCTCATGGTGGAGGTTTTCACACCCTGGAAATATCAATCAGGTGCTGTATCAGAACTATCCATTGTTTTCTGTATACCTAGAATTAAATGGGAGACCAGTAGATTTAAGTTTTAGTATGTTTACACTATTTTTTTCCAGATTGCTTTCTTTATTTAGTACAGAGAAACAAGGTTTTCTCTCAAAAATACATTTCCATGAAACAAAACACTGACAGAGACTTAAAAAAAAAAGGAGTATCCTAGATTCTTTAATTGTTTACAGGAGATTGAATATTAGTTTCTATTTAACATCTGATATTGCCACCGTTTTCAAAATATTTTTGCAAACCATGTCTTTCTCATAATCGTGTATAAACCCATTTTTTCATACACTATGACAAACAGCAGCATCTCTCTCAAAGTGCCTTTTACAGGGAGAGACCTTTATTTTTCATGAACTATATCAGTATTTTGAGCTCAGTTAAACTGCAGCCTACAGTTACATGAATGTGTAAAGGGATAATCCTTCTGAGACAATTAGCTCACAGTTGAACACATCAAAGCACCAGATTCTAAGTTGTTACAAAATTTGGATCCTGATTTAGGAAAACCTAAATTTGACTTATAAGGGAATACCAAATCACAAGTTGTTATGTTATTATGTGGTTTTCTGTGACTGTGGAAACATGAAAAACGAAGAGATGAAGAGCAAGGAAAGAAATTACATCAGAGCACCATGAGATATTGAAAGTAAAACCAGCAATTAGTTCAGTGAGAATCTTGAGGTAGGAAGGTAGGGGAGGGACACAACAGTGTGGGGATGAGTTTTGAGAATAGCAGGAAGGAAGTCTTGCAGCAAAATAAAGTCTTCTTTGAGAGACAATTGGAAGAAGTGCTTTTTCTGGGTAGAGTGTTTGAAAAAAGTGACTGTGGGAAGCTAAGGGAAAAGGGAGCACAAATCATCTATTGATTAAAGACATGAAGTCCAACATAGTGAAAAAGATGTGGAAAGCACACAAAGATACTGTTATAAAAGGATCCAAGCATCAGCTTGTCCGGAACATCTGTGAGTTAGATTTTTTTTTTAAATAAACCAAGTATAAATATATTTACTAACCTTGAAATGGTGATTTCTCTCTTTGCCTGATTACTAGTTCCTTTTAGAAAATGCTAGTATTTTGAACCTTTGTATTGTTAAGGTATCACTTCTGTGAAGTGTCCCTGAAATTCTGAGAGCTTCAACAGAAAACTGTAAGAACTTCAGAGTACTGTTGGGTGACTTCTAGTTTCAGGCCTTATTCTATTTATTGTGATTTATCTGTTTAGGGGCTGATTTCAGTGACATCAGTTACTTCTGAGCACATTTTACCTTTTAGGATTTGAGATTTAATTTAATAAATCACTTTCATGTGCTTAATTACAATTTTAAAATGCATCATAAGTCTATGCTGTTCAGCAAAGCATTTAATAGTGTGTTTATATACTACCACAGTTCAGAGGCTTTGAGGAAGTGCTTGAAGAAGTCCACTGTTGGCTGAAGTGTTTTGTCTGGGTCATTTCCTAGAAGTCCTTTTGACCTCCAAATACATTTTTTTCCTGAGAGTAAACATCTTAGCTGGGTTTCCAAGGGCATAATGACTGAAAAGGTAATACCCCCCTGTTGCATTCATAGAAGTGAATGCATCCCTGCCTAATTTTAAAACATCTGTCACCCAGGTAATTTGAAATTTTTTTCAAATTTTCAAAAGAAAAACATCCCATCTCATATGAAACATTACTGTTCTGTCACTGTTAAGTATCACAGCTTAAGGTACTAGCTTGTTTTTCAGTCGTGGTATATGTACGTACCTTGAGGGACACTTCATTCAACCAGATATCGAAATTCAACACTGATTAAAAAATTGTTACAGTGCTGCCTGAGAAATGGGCTTGTAGTTCTAGACTGTCCATTGCCTATGCTGTTGGCCATGAATTTTAACATATGTTGAATTTTTTTTCTTCTCTGTGCATATGCCCTCTGATACAAATTATTGTAGACATTTAGAATTAATTTAAATTATTCTTTTTTCTTTCTCTCCTTCTCTCTCCCTCTCTCCCTTCTGCCTTCCCTGTCTACTCCCTTCCCTTCTCCCCCCTGCTGCTTTTCACCCTCTCCTCCATTTCTCCCTCCTCCTCTGCCCCCTCCCCTGCCCTTATTTTCTTTCCTTCTGTGTTAAGGTACAAGAGTTGTCTCTTCAACCACAGGGTGTTTGTCTACCTGTTCTATGTATTTGCTCCACATACATTGCTTCATTAGAATTCCCCTAGTCTTCTTGCACACACATAAAGGTATGTCAGTTAAGCTTTCCATTTGAAAACAGTCCTTACCTTATTATAGAACAACACGTCTTAGATCTACTATTTTCACTCAAATGCTTAATTATATCATTGTCCAAGGTCTGGTATATACTCAAGCTGATGACATTCCTATGAGATGACTGCAATTATAAGGCTGTGAGGAGACAGTTGCATTGCTGTTTTGAAGGTGCATTTTAGCACTCTGGAATGAAAATAATCTTTCAGCAATTGCAACCTCTTTTATGTTTTTGTGTGCAAGAGAAACAAAAAATAATTTACAATGTGCTACACAGCTATGAGATGATGTCATATGTACTGTGAAATACATAGCTGAGGATGAGATGCTCTCAATAGCCAGGTAATTTCCAGGCCAAAATGCATTGCTTTGGAAATGAAAAATTTTGAAGGACTTCTGAAATATAGATTTACTTCTTGTACCTATGTGAGCTGAAGGACCTATCAGCCCGGCAGATTCTTCTGGTTTTATTAGCTTTGAATGTTTTCATACAAACTGTGAAAGTTCTGTAACTATAAATGGATGACCAAACTTTCTAGTCTGTGAGACTATTTGGAGTCCATGGATGATCTTCTGAATGAAGAAAAAAAGATATAATTATTAACTGTAGGATTTTGATACTCTTTTCCAGGTAAAGTAGTGCTGTACTTTGTTTTATTTTTCAGGGCCTCAGCTTATGAATACTTATGAACTTTTGAAGAGCATTGCCTAGCTCTTGAGTGAATACTACCTTTGATGTCATCAAAGGAGCAGGCCATAACAAAGCAGATCTTTCCTAACCATTTTCTAAAGTACAGTAGTCCTCAAATTCTAGACTTTTGTTTCTATTGCTTAATAAATATCAAAGTATCATAGACCATGTAATCATTTCATTGCCAGGTAAACTATAAATATTACAAATCTCAGTTTGTATGTTGGTAGTCTTATGTAATGGTGAATACTTTTGGATTTTAAGAACTTCTCATTACTTAAAAGTGCTGCAAATTAATTGTTTCATATTTGAATTTATTCTTATTAAAGGGAAAATGCTGTGTATTTTAAAATACATGGGTATAATTATACAAGACCTAAAAATAGACTCATGCAAGTGTCTCCAAGTTTCCACCTTGCTATTTAATGCAGAATTTTAAAACCCTCACATGTGAAATGATTTTTATTTAGAAATGCTTATTTGTGATTTCTTTTTTGACAAAGAAAGGCCTTTTGTTCTGGTTTCTTCAACAGAACCTCATTTTGTGACTTTCTACTGTCCCCTAGTGGCATTTTAATCTTTGTAACTATTGTGATATTGCCATTCTGGATTGCTTCTGTGCTTTTCTGTTTCCTTGAGACTATCATTAACAAACATTTTAAATACTATTAAACAACCCATCAACTGACTGTGGAAGCAATAACATTGCTCTTTAGCCCAAGCGATCCTTTCAGATATTTAAAAAATGATATAAACAAAGCCAGCAACCATATGCTATCTATATAATGTATTACTTCATTACAGTAAACATTTCAGATTTGCAGAATGTTAACACAAACCTGATGAAAGAAAAATGTTATTAGTTGTGACGAGCCTATACATACTCTACAGTAGCTAAAATGTAATTTGTGACAGGTTAGAGAATTATTGTCAGTTGTCTTAGGGCATGCATTACAGCTATTCTTTTTATTTTCTTCCCTTTAAACTCACACTGCATTTCCATTAGATTGTTAGCAAATTTACTATATCCCACGATGTCACTTTTACATCAAATATTAATATATTACAGAGAAGTACCATATTAGCAGATATCTCAACTAATAGCTATTGAAAATGGACTTCTTAAGTTTTCCTTATATTCTGTATAGATATACTCGTTTGATAGCTTTTTCTTTCTTAAATGCACGATTGCCTTTTCTTTCTTGTGGGTGTGTATGTGTCTATCGCCTTTCTTCACATTCAGTAAGAGTCATGCACATTTTCTCAATTTCATCTAGTTTTTGATTTGGATACGCTCGGGTTTTTTTTCACTCTGTATACAACCAGAAGCCGACTACTACAGTCCCTCCTGTCATGGGCTTCAGTGATTAGTTTTCCCATGCTGATCATAGATTTCATTTTCCACTAAGTACTAGAATATTTCTTTTTTCTGAATTTATATGTGTGTATATATATATATAAGACTAGATAATACAGATAGTTACACATAATTTTATACCAACAAGTCACATTTAACATAGGAGTAAAGTTCTCCCCCAGATTTGGAAAATCTGAATAAGATAATTGAGAATTCATTTAGTGTAACCAATGACATTTTGAATGAAGTTGCAAAAACCTACCTTTTCTTTTTTTCCCAAAAACTGTAGATGCACGTGTGCACACACATTCAGAATTAAAAGAATGAGAATTCCTTTAAACTGGTTTTTTTTCTTAAACTTTCTGTAAGATTAACAAAACAGAGGTTAGTACAAGAAATGCCTGTTTAGTATCTACTGTACTATTTTTAGTTGATAACTATAAAAAATGACAGCACTGCAAGTACAAGCTATAGTGACATTTGGCCCATTAACTCAGCGTTTTAGGAATCAAAGAGATATATATTGCATTAATGACTTCTTGGCACTGTCTACTAGAGTATTATGGTTATAATAACTATCACACTAAAACTGCTGTCTTACACTTTTATTTTGAAATAGAGCAAAGGTAGAAACCCTTCAGCCATTGTGTTTCCTTAAAATGGTTCATTATATGATGTAAGTCGAGGTTTGAAAATAAGAAAGAACATGGTGTGACAATTTTTAGAATTTATAGTCTTAAAAAGACTAGAAGGATTGGTGCTAGCTTTTGAGCCTTGTCTGTCTACAGTTGTCATATTGCAATTCTGTGTAGATCTGCTTATCCATCCTTGGGTTTGATTAAGATATCCCAAAACAAAGCCCTAGAGTGCTGTCGCTTTGGGCACAAACACACAAAAATGCATCCAATGTTAACATGCTGCTTAATATCATTTTTCAGATGTGGAAAGAAGAGATTTTAAAGCTCTGAGATTATACAAGAAGGCTTAAAATCTGTTCCCATTAATTTGTATTTTTTCATATGATGTAGTGCAGCTTTCAACATTGCTTCTTTGATTTTTTTTTCCCCAGTCATATCGTAAATTGAAATGTGGAACTTTTACAGCTTGCTAAAATTTTTGTGTTCTTTACATTTTTAAAAATAATCCTTCAGTAAGCAGATTTGTATTAAGATTGAGCTGCTGTGTTATGGGAAATACTGGAACTGTATTGACAGGATAAAATGGAATGGAAATTTTTCATTGGAATGCTGTGTAGCTTTGTTTTAGCAAAACATACCTTGTTCATAGCCTTAGTTTAAAAGGTTAAATTATTTATATAATTTTTATGAGGAGGTTATATGTTTCTGGCTGTCTAAAGAACTTCCTGAAAAAGACTTGGTATGAGTTTGCCTAATTATTATGAAGATACTACAAAAGAATAAAAAATAGATGGCTTCACTGTAAATCACTGGAACAGTATAACACTATCAGTGGCCTACTTCCCCAAAATTAGTTTTCTCCGAAACATCTAATAAAGCTAAGCAGTCCCACTTTTTACAACTCAGGAGACTATCTAAACAGAATGAACAGATTTATAGGATTATTTTTAGTATGTGTCACTTGCATTACAGTTTACATTTGCTTTTGAAGCTTATTTGACATTCTTAGTAAAAAAATATAGTTAGAAATCTCATTAAAGTCCTTCATAAAGTACAGTCTCAATAGGGTTGTTACCTTTCCTTCAAAAAATGGAGAAAACACCCAAAACATGCATGTGCACATCATGTGTTTTGGATTTGCTGTTGGGTTTTTTTTGTTTTGTTTTGTTTTGTTTTAAATTACTATTTAAATAACAAATTGAAACACCTGCAGATGAATGTGTAAAGAATGTTTATGTAAATAATTGCTCAACATGCAACTGGGTTAAATAACGAAGCATTTTGTCACTATGCTGTATTTCACAGAGCAACAGGTAAATGCTGACATGTCTAAAATGGTAATTATTTTTTTTCCATCACTGTAAAAAATAATTGTTTATTGAGCTGAAGTAAGTATTAAGTCCTGGAAATGTACAATGTTCTGCTTTTCTGAAAGCCATTCTTCTGTGAATTCAGTATATATAAATAGTTATATAAGATGCTGACATATGGTGCTGAGTGTCTTTTCTGAAAAGACAATGTTGTGCTCTGTGATGAAATACAGACTTATAGACATATATATGTTAAATCCAGCTGGGGAAAAGTGCCTCTGTGTGTGTAATAGCATATAGCTTTTGTATTTATTTTTTGCAAATATTTGTATGAACTGCGGAATATTGAGGAGATAAAACTGAATCCATATTTAAGCAGTTCGTGTGTTCTTTCATACTTATGAAGATGATTTGATGATGTTAAAATATGAAGGAACCTAAACCGACATTGCTATCTTTTGCCTTCTGGACCTGTCATATTAATGAGGTTAGTGTAAAGCTGTCGATGAGGAAATGCGTTAACCATACACATCACTCAGCTGTATAATTCAAGTACATCTTAAAACTTCAAGATATGACAACCAACAGGAATTTCAGATAGACAACTCTGATAAGATTATTAAGAATAAGATTTCATGAAACTTGCAGAGTGCTAGTGGTAGGTGAATTGTGAGAAAACCATGTTTCCTTACAGACTAACTTCTTTTCATATGCACACATGTACACACAATTCTATATGCTTTTAAAAATCAGTTTGCTGTAACCTTTTTTAAGTATTTAAAGTCAATGTGCAGCACTTAAACATTGAAACAAATCATTTCTATAAATGCATCTCCTGACAGATTGCTTTCTACGAGGCTGGCATGGAACTGAAAGAATAAAATGACATGGTCAGGCTAATAGGGTAATATTCATCATATCTATGGTGAAGAGGAAATTGAGATAACTTGGAAGGGTTAAAAGTGGGCTGGTTTCTTTCCAGACATATATTTAGGAGGTTTTTGTTGTATCTGGCTGAATATTAATTCAGCAAAGTAAAAGTAGCAAATGGTTACTGTAGTCTGCCAGCAAATTGTGTATGAAACAAAGAATTACTAGGTTCATACACGCTGATAAAGGACTACGACACAGACAAAGCCATTTAAAATTTGCAGCTCCAACCAGACAATTTTTAATGTTTTACAAAGAACTACAATTACGTTTTGAATGACCTTGTGCCACAAGGATGATATAAAGAACAGATTTGTCTCTGCTCTTGTGCCTAGCTTGTATATCCTGTACACATCAGTGCATTTCAGTTGGTGTAGCTGTGATTGTTTATCTTTGTCAATTTTAAGATATGAATTAAACTCAAATGTCTTTCAAATGTGATACCGTACTTACTCTGTTCAAATAATAAAAATAATTTATTACAGTAATCTGGATTTATGTCTTGGTTAGTTAGAGTAAATATATGGCCTCTGTGGGATTCCCTTTTGCCTCTTAAATTCCACAGTGCTTTAAAATGTACTCGAGAGTTAGAGAAAGTTTAGTCTGTTTTGCATAAAATGACTTAAAATTTACACTGAGACATTAAACTTCAAAATAATGTTGACAACCTATACAAGTTATTTCAAGTATCCACTGCAGTTTTAAATTAAGCCAATCAGCTGATAAGACATTTGAAAGCTAAAAGGTTGATGATCTATATGTTATTTATATCATATACATATTATTATAATCAGAACATTAAAGGTGTTGAAAAGCTTTTATCTACCTGGGACATCTTTTATTATTCAGTTTTGAACTATTTATTTCTGTTTGTATTTGTGGTGTTAAGACCTTTTGATGATTTATAGTGTTGCATAATTTTTCCTTCCTCCTTTCTGTCATGTTCATGATAAACCCACACCTATTCATTTATCTATATTAATGAACTAGTACAAAAGCAGAGATATTAAAGAAAAATTGTGTTATTAATTAAAGACAGTCTTGTATCTTATTGCAGTGGGAAATCTAAACACAGTTCCACACTTTTTAGGAAAGTGGTTATATTTTTTTGACTAACAAAATCTAATGTATGTAAAAATGTTAGCTCTAACTTTTTGCAGATAAGCTTTTTCAGCAAAAAGTTTAATGATGTAGAAGTGGTGAGAGAATTTCCTTTATTAAAAGAAAAGTAGGCTTCTATACCTTACAAAACAATTACATCTTGCTTTGTGCTTTAGTGTGTTCTGTAACATGAGTTAAATTTATGACATTGTTAAAAAGAGTATGTGAGTACATATTCATAATTAATCTTAGTTTCTGAAGTGGTGTAGCTGCAAACAATACTTTCAGATTGGGGAATGGAGCTTTTAACTGATTTCAGCCATTATATATATATATATATAT
>NW_010225949.1:0-24631 GCF_000690775.1 Eurypyga helias
CTACCCTCAAGCAGATCGACACTTATAATAATCAAGAGGCTGTATCACTGTGAGCAAATAAACACATTTTTCTAAGGATGTTTTTCTTAGGTTACATTAACCAATCCTGGTTACTGTTTCCATCTTTAAGAAATCTAAGCAATGCAATTTACTGATGAGAAAAGAATGGCTTAGTTGCCCTATTCCGCTGATTGTTGCCATTTCAGGCATCAGGTTTCACTGTGCTGTCTTGTCAAGGCTTAGTGACTGTGTGAATCCTTTGTACAAAAGCCAAAAGGTGGAAAAATAACAACCTACCTACTGACCAGTAGTAGGTTCTCTGCTGTGAGTCCTATAGGTTAGCTCAGGAAGTTTAAGTATTAGGGCATAGTTAATGCGGAGAGCTATTCAGCTTTTGCATTAGGGTGCAGAAGTGAAACGCAACATTGAAATTTCTCCTTAGGCATCCTTCTTAGTACCAACTTAATTGAAATCACAGAGGACATTTGGAGTTTTTACTGGACTCTAACTAACCTGTCACGGTAATGAATATAATTATTGTGGCTTTTTTTTGTTTTGTTTTAACCTGCAGCAAACTGTGCTCATTGAGCTTTGTCTCACATTATTCATGTACAGTTCTGCATCAGCAGGGGTGGGGAAGGAAAAATGTGTAATCATTTTTTTCGAATTTGGATACAGAGACCTTTCAGATGTTTATTATTATTTTTGTATACTTTCTTAAACTTTAAATTAGTATATTATAGTTGGATGCTACAGTCTTTATTTTCTTGAAAGAAAATTGTGCTCTTTTCCAAATGAGACTGGCTGGCATACACAGTCTTGGATTTTCCATTTTCCTCTTTTATGTTCTGTTGACTGTAGATTGTGAACTCCTTACAGCAGAGACTGTCTATTTCCTTTATTTTTATACAGTGCTTCACATAATGGGAATCCAGGCTTAACTGGAAGCATCTAGGGAAAGTTCCATTCTTGAAGGGTTATGTAATTTATGACATACCATTTTCCTATCTGAAAATGGTAGGGTTTGGGATAAGCAGAATTAATACAAATCATTTGCTTAATAAAGGCAAGAGAAATATATTTCCAAGGATATCTTACCTTCATGACTATGGATTTGAAAAATGAATAATAGATGTAAGGTAGGCCCTTTTTATTGTCTACCTAATACCTCCAACATAAAACTGTAATTGAGCATAAAAACATAAATTCTCCTAGCACAAAACATTTCTTATTAAGATAAACCTGTCAGTATGATGATACAAGCAATAACCTTGGATTTCAAGGATGTGGGCTAGAAATCTTTATAAGTAATCTCACAAAAGTCCTCCCTTATTGACTTATATTTTAAGAATCAGTTGTTTCAGATCTTCATTGGATTGAAAAAATGGTTGAGAGAGCCAGAATAAAATGTATATAAAATACTGATATCCTCATTTCTGCTTTCTCAAAACTTCAATCATGCAGTTTTAGCACAGAAATAACTGCTATGATTTGGTCTTTTTTTTCCATAGCACTCCTGCATCCAAGTGCACCTGAAAAGAAGAAAAAAAAAAAAAAAAAAAAAAAGTGCTAAGTTCAATTGCAGATTTACTTCTGAAATTCTACATTTGTAAATACAGAATTATTTACTATCTCTGCAATCTGAATTGTAATTTACAATTTAGGATATTAAAATCATAAATTATAAAGTAAATATCTGCTTCTATCCTCATTTATCCATCATTCATTTTTCTCAGTGAAACCAGAGCAGTTTCACTTTTTTAATATATCCTGTATTACAGATAGATAAGAGCAATAATGTGCATAGTAAAGCCATTTGATAAAAAAAGTGGATTCAAGGTCTGTTGCTCCTGGTGCTTGAAGTTCTATATAATGACAGTCCATTAAGTCCATCTCAGTATCATACAGAAATAATTTGATAGGTCTGGGCATGCAGTATTCTACATGTGTAACACTGGTTTTCCAAACATCCCTATTTCACTTTTGTACTGAAAACACATTTAATCACAAAATAATGCTTGAAACTTGCTTCAGAAATTATATTGCAAAAAAACTAATAGAAGATAGGTTTCTCCCTCTAAAAAGTTTGAATTTCCCTTTTGTGTAAAATAGTAGAAACGCTATTTAAGAAAATAGAACCCTGTATCAGTATGTACAGTTTTCAACAAACTCAGGCTCAGAGCAGTTATCAGGACATTCCTTTGCTCGTTTTGCTTGTTTAACCTGACAGTGGCTGTGAGCAAACAAATGGGGTACCATGGGAAAATCCTGCAGCGCACTAAAAAAAAAAAAAAATCATTGTCATGTGATGCAATTCTGAATCAAAGCAAATGTGCCACAGTCTGGGAAACTTTCTTCCACTTCTAATCCCTGCTATGGTTTTTTTATTGTGATTTAGTAGTTTCTGTGTGAAGTTGCCCTGAGGCAGTTGCCTCTAGTTTTTAATCTGAGTTCTCTGAGTTGAAACCATGTAGCCGTGGTCATTACATTCCAGTGCTTTCGCTGGTGCAGCTTTTATGGCTTGTCTCAATATAGTGAATTCATATATACGGAATTAATTAGCGTAAGGGTATCAATAGTTTAATTCCCCATCCAGCAATTCAATGCTAGTAGCAATTTAAATCTAGGAAAGAAAAAAATCTGTGTTACTTTGCAGGGAAGGACTTGTAATAGGTGGTGAGTGGATAATTAGACTGCAGGTTGTTCTGGATAGCAACTGTTCCTTACATTTGTGTTTGTTTAATGTTCAGCTCAACAGGTGCCAGGTCATGCAACAAAATTAATGGAGTTAAACTAAAATCCTCTTAAACCCTGTATCTATTAAAGTCAGTGGTCATTTTGCTGCAGATGGCAGTGATGACAAGAATAAATCCCAACTTTTAAGCACAAGCCACTAATGATTATGAAAGATTCCATTAAAAGGGTTCATTGTTTTTAACCCTTTGAATATAAATATAGTTAATGAAGAGGGAACAATAAAAGTGAAGAGAAAGAAATTCTTACAGAATAGGTGGTCATAAAGATGACACTACCAAAGTTTCTCACAGTCTTGCAGCATCATTTAGTGCATTTTTCTTAAATGGAAATGACCTTTCCAAAACCAGTTAAAAATAGAAGAAAGATTTGCCCTGGATTTTTCTACCGGTGTGTCACTGAGTGTTTACATTATAAGCCGAAAATAGTTTGCTAAGTAGTCAGAATTTAAGAGCAATTTAGATTAAACGTTTTCATGCTCATTTGTGCAATGCCTCTGGTATTTTAGCAGTATAAAAAGATTTTCTTGGCTTCAAACCATTGGATCAGGGTGATTTTGACATCCTTAATCTCTCTTTAGGAGCATTAGAAATTTTTTTTTTAATTTAAAAATCTGAGTGGTAAAAGGTAGAAGGAAGTAATTTTCTAGAAACAGAGCTTTTTAAAAAGTTATGTCAGCAAACACTGTGGAAACAAGAAATTACTGAATTCTAAACTAATGGTTCCAAAGATAGTACAGAGTTTGCCAAGTCTAAGGGTATGATTTTGAATAAAATGTGTAGCCTTTAGCTGACTAGTCTACGTGCTCACATATGTGCAAGGAATTCAGCCTCAAGCTAAGAATCCTCATTTCAAGGAGGGATGACCCCAGAAGAAATGGTCTTTAGGGATCTGCAATAAAAATTAATGCAAGGTCATATGTCCATGAAACAAAGATTATGCCACTTTTACAGGATGGTCATTTGGAAAACAGTCGAAGAACCTAAGGGTGAGAAAGGACGCTGTTCAGCTGAACATGAGCTGTGCTGTAGTGTCGTGTCTGACAGAGCAAATGTAATTCCTGCACACAGGCAGAGGGTCATCAGTTGCAATTGCACCTATGTGTGACATTTATGGGAGCTTGATTGGGATGCTGTGCTCATTTCTGCTGTTTATATTTTGAAAAGGATGTTGATAATTCAGAAAGAACTTCAAGAGCAATATCCCACCTGGGAAACCTGTCCTGTGGTGGGAGGCTAAAGACAACAAATCAGTTTTTTTTGTCAAAATGACACTTGATCGCAGTCTGCAAGTACTAACATGAAAATGAGTTACCTTATTATAGAGGGGTTTTAAATCTAATGGGCGTACAAGATGGGAATGCATGGAGACTAAGGCTAAACAGATTCAAGCTAGGCAAAATTAGGCTAAAACTAAGATGCATATTTTTACAAGGAGGTAAACAAACCACTTTTGCAGCTAATTTAGAGGTATGATGAACTCTCAACTACATAGAAATTGCGTGTCTTTCTGTTACAATGTGTTATGTCTCAATCTGAAGTTCTTAGGAGCGCACAGGTATCATTTGGTAACATTGTAGTGCTTGTGTCACACAAAAGGAGGCATCACCCAAATAATACTTTCAAGCCTTAAATCTGTAAGTAAAACTCTGGCAGCATGGACACACAGAGAGGCCAGGATTTTACCTATGAATGACTGAGAAAAAATTCCATGATAGGCCCACAAGAAAATCAAGGTACTGTCCAAGGGTGTGTCGGTCCTGCCACTGAGTGCCACATGGATATACGCATGTTGCTGCCCGATGAGAAGTAGCAGAGGTAACTGCACCTGAGATTGAACCACCCAATGGGAGCAGTTTATAGCAGAATCTCCTACTATTCCTTAAATATTGTTAAATTTCATCTCCTATTCTGTCAAATTTCTAGATCATCCAGCTCTTCCTTAATCCTGTGCTGTACTGATGATGCCTTCCAGCTTTGAAAAGTACAAATTAACAAATTTAAATATCTATAAACTCAGAGTCAAAGGATTAAGAGTTATTAATCCCAAACCCAATCCTTATGGAACTCTAACAATAAAATTATTTTAGCATAACTCATTGCTTCCTCCTTTTTAGCTTTTAAGATCTTACATTAGAGAGAGTAATAGAAGTTCTACACTTTCATTGCCATGTGTTAGCTCCACTGAATGCCAGACCATTTAAGTCTTTTTCCAATCTTAAAAGAAAAAAAACAAATAAATAAAACCTGTTTCATAGAAAGATACATATTTAGCTTGACACAGAGCTTTACAACTTTGTAAACTTATATTGCCTTTTATCTCATTTTTCATTTACCTTTACGGGTTTAATTACATTTCCCTTTAAAATTTCTTCTAAAGCCTATTAGCTATTAAGGTAAGATTAATGAGCCTGTAATTGCCAAGATCACTTTTATTAGTTTCTTAAATATACACATGGCACTTGCTACTCTCCAGTTATATGATGTTTTCCTGGTTTTGTTAATTTATTAGCAATAATTTTTCTTGGATTTATGTTTTCATGTTCTAGTTTTTCAGAAATTGGAGATGAACTAGTCATACTGGGATATTGAACTCTCTGGATGGCGTTTCATGCTGATAGGTTGTATTCTGTACACTCATTCCCATTAGCCTTTTGCATGGTGTTTTCAATTATTATTTTTACTGATGTATCAGATAATATAATCCAGAAGACCAAAGGAAAGGCCTGTTCATTATAAAGAATGCTGGTAAATATTCACCTAGCACACAGGTATTGTTCATTCAGTATATTGCAGCCTTTCCAGAACCTGAAGGGGGCCTACAAGGAAGCTGGAAGGGGACTTTTTACAAGGGCCTGTAGTGACAGGACAAGGGGTAATGGGTTTAAATTGATAATTTAATTGATAATTAATTAAAAGGGGGGTTTAGATTAGATATGAGGAAGAAGTTCTTTATGGAGAGGGTGGTGAAGCACTGGAACAGGTTGCCCAGAAAAGCTGTGGATGCCACATCCCTGGAAGTGTTCAAGGCCAGGCTGGATGAGGCTTTGAGCAACCTGGTCTAGTGGAAGGTGCCCCTGACCATGGCAGGGGGGTTGGAACTAGATGATCTTTAAGGTCCCTTCCAACCCAAACCATTCTGAGATTCTGTGATTCTATATTCATATTCAAGAAAGGCTACTGAATAGGTCTCCCAAAGTAGTGTATATGCTTGACAGCAACTGTGACATGACAGCAGAAGCCAGGTTACTTCTAAAGCTTCCCTAGCTGTTGCTGAGAACTGAACAAAGTCTACCATAGTTATAAGATAATAAGTTGTCTAAAGAGCAAAACGAAGGGAAGGACAAGGTTAAATATACTTCCATATGTCTGGAGAAGAAAAGTGTGAAAGAGAAGACCACACTCATATTTTCAGCGTCCTTTTTTTAGGAGCTATATTCTTTACATATTAGACACATTAATTCTCACTATTTTTATTTTCCCAATAATTGATTAATTCCATAATTGCATATGTATTTATTGACATAACCGGTTCACTCCATTACTGATTATGTTATTGATTCATAATACTTTATTTTTCTTCATATTTACTTCATGCAGCACTTGATTCATCATATAATTACTTCACAGCTTAATTGAATCGTTGCACTGTCGAGCAATTCCACAGTAATTGCTTTCAAGATAATTGATTACTTGTCAGTGTGACTAATCATAACTCACCTGCCATTCTTTACAGTCCTTTTTTATTGCTTTTTTCCTCCTTTTCAAAATTGTCCTTTCGTCCTCCTATTTCCGTGGTTCCCATTAACTTTACATATCTTTCTTTTCAGTATCCATTAATCAGTTCCCCATCTCTTTCCCATTTGGTTACTTATCACCTTGAGTATGTTCTTGATTTCCTGTTTTCCCACTCCAGCTATGTCCGCTTCAGCCTGACATTTGCTCTTTCCAGCTTCCTGATCGCAGTATAATGCTAGAATCTCAAAAGGAACAGTCTTGATTGTTTTTCAGAGCCTCCAAGTAATTTTTCTTATCCTCTGTCTTGTTTTGATTTTGTTGATCATATTAGCCTGGTGAAAAATTTTATCATGCATTAGCATTAAGGCCCCTGAGTCCTTCTATTTCTCTTGCAATCACTTCTTTGATAGTTTGCTTTATGTTCTCACTTCCATTTGCACTTTGTGTTTTGGAGATCACATCAATTTCTAATTTCAAATGCCAACTTTCTACTTGCCATTAATTCTGCCATTTTGCCCTGAACTGTTTGCCTCTGTATGTTCTCAAATTGCACTGGTTTTAAACAGCTTGTGAACATTTTTTTTTTTGTTTTATTTAAATGGGGCCAAAATTGAAACTGCTTCAAGTGATAACCTACAAAGGCAATAATAAAAACATCAGGCCTGATTGTACTGGATCACACCAAGGTCAGTCAGTATTAGAATCTTCACTGCTAGCTCATAGCAGATGATAAGGGAAAGATTATAATAAGAGAAGTGTAGAATTGCACTTTTGCCCATTTCCCCTCCCCTACTGCAGCAATCCTCTATTTACGGACTTCCATGAGAGACAAGGTAGCTGGGCATCTCTGAACTTCTCCTACAGTGTGAAAAGTTACAGTCAGTGTAATCTATCCTGCTATAGATGCCAAAATAAAACTGTGGTTAATCTTAATTCACAGTTTTCATTGTCATTTTGTCATTTTATGCTGCTGCTCAAATTATGAAAAAATGTTACAAACTTGCAGTATCAAAATGAAGTTTTCATACCCTTTTAAATAAATCTTACATTGAATTTGCCTTTTATACTACTATTAATTTGATGTTTCCAAATAACTTCCTATGATCTCTGTCCTCAGGGATAACATCTACTTTAGAGCTTATCATTCCGATTTATACATATATTTTCCAGGTGTGTTACATGCTTTATTAACAGCTTATCACCAATTCTCTCAATATTGTGATTTTGGTAAGTTGGTTTTAGTTTTGATGTTGTAAACAAACTTTGTTATCTTACATTTCAACTCCTTTCCTGTTAATTTATGACTATCATGAACAGCAGAGTGTCCAGCACAAACTACTGTGGTATTCTACTAGCAATCTCCATTCAGTATGAAAACTGATTATTCATACGTGTCCTTTGCTTCTTATTTGTAAATCTGTCAGTAATCCATGAAAGCGCATTTCTCTTTTTCATATGTTTAGCTTCTTTAAAAGTCTCTTTTAAGGGATGTTATGAAAAGTCATTAAAAAGTCAATCCAAATGCATGTTTTTGACTAGTTTCATGGTCATCCTTTCCATCACTGAAGGGCATCTTTGTAGAAAGTACTTCTTTCCACCAAAACTGTATAAACATAGCTTATTCATTGTGCTAGGAGATCTGTAATTCCCTTTGTTCTCCTGTTCCCTTATATTCTGCCACTGGTAGTAATTCATGGACATATTTGGGCTCAGCCTGACTTAAATTTTGGCTTTGTATCTGGCCGTTGGTAGTCTTGCAATTGCATATTTAAACTTCTTCAGAAGTCTTGGATGAGTTCTGCCAGATATGGTTATATCTTAGTATTTTCTCACTCATATTTTGCATTGATACTTCATTTTGATACAGTTCCTTGGATTTCTCTTTCCAAAGATAGACCTACTTATGCTTTTGCATAATGAACATGCAATTTACCCTAAGATCTGCGCTTTGTTCTGAAATAGCTGTATCTTTCCTGAGAGGTTCTGTTACACTTTTATTATCCTATGACTGTACAGACTCCATAGCTGGTTTCTTGCCTAAGAAGTTTTGAATTAAATTTTTAATGAATTTTATATCTTTTGCAAGTCATTTCTTAAAATCTTGTTGGGCTGCATTTATAGGTTTAGATAAAACTTATGAGAGCACGTTCTTTAATGTTTTAACCGCATGAAAACACATACATGTTTTAAAGGTATGTTAGATTGATTTTGTTTTATTTTAGTCCATTATGCACACAGTTTATATTTCAAGTAGGAGTCCTGTGCGCTCAGTATTAGAAGTGGTCACTAAAGGTATCTAAAGATTTAGGCATCACAGTCGTCCCTGATACGAGACAGTGTTCACTGGAAGATTCTCCCATTAATGTGTGTTTTCTGCTCTTGCATCTTAATGACCATTTCTTACAAATTTACAGTCATTGTTGTTATGTTGGTCAGATGACTGATGGAGAAGTCCTCAAACTGTATTCTTCATTTTGTATCCAGTTTCAACCAGTAGAAATTCTGTGGTGCATGTTTATTCAGTTAATTTCATTAGTCTCAAGACTTTCTTAAACATTCATTAATGATTCTTCACACGTGCATCTTGCGGTCCATTGTAGTATAAATCATTCCTGGGTATGACAAGTCTCCTGCAGACTACCTTTTTCTATTTGTGCCAGCCAGGACTGTACACTTAATATTGTAAATTAAATCGAAGCTTTCAATTTTATTTCTTCATCTTTTTGGTGTCTGAGTAGAAACACACTAATTTTTGATCTCAGTCTGCTCAAATGTTTTAATTGGTATTTAGTATCATAGAATCACAGAATGGTTTGGGTTGGAAGGGACCTTAAAGACCATCCAGTTCCAACCCCCCTGCCATGGGCAGGGACACCTTCCACTAGACCAGGTTGCTCAAAGCCTCATCCAGCCTGGCCTTGAACACTTCCAGGGATGGGGGATCCACAGCTTCTCTGGGCAACCTGTTACAGTGCTTCACCAAGTTCATTTAAACTGATCTTGAGCTGGTGAGATTGATCTTCACTATTTAATGCCTGAATATTATTAGCTTTTGTGTCTTCTCTTTTCTTGAAGATGTTTTATTGCCCTCTACCCTGAAAGATGTGTCATTCCAAGCTTGGATCTTCTGTGCTAGTCTGTGTTCCCCAGTTATTTGTTTATATCACTCTTCTCTCCTCTGGTATACTTGAGTGCCCATGACTCACCTTCCTTTTGGGTTCAGCTGAAGTTCATCCTCTCAATACCTGTTCTTTATATTCTGGATTTTTCCAATTCATTATAATTCTAAACATGCACCAGTTACTCAGTCATACATTCTGGCCTCCACGATGTAGGCGTCTCAGGAAAAACTACCATGACCTCTAGTCTCTTGAAGAACAGCTTACATTTTCTCTCTGTCCTTTTTCTGCTGTCAGAGATGGTCTATGTTTCATTGCTTTCATCTCTAGCAGTCAAGTCACGGGCATTATACACCCAACTATGCATTTAGCAGCCTTTTCCTATTATTTGAGGTCCCTGCTTTGCACAGAAGGGTATATTAGATGCAGGGTGATGTGCTGCAATCATTTAAGGGCAGGTCCCAGTGGGTGGTTGGTTTCCCAGCTAAGTGCACCAACACTTCAAGGTGTCCTCTCATTTCCCCCACACAGCGTCTATGAAGGGTCTGCAGTTCAGTCTTGGGAGCTGTTTACAGATGGAACCACACATAATTCTTTCTTCAAGACAATTGCTTTCTCTAATAGTTTTTGGTTTATAGGAGAAGTCGTCATATGACTGCAAGGATATAATAATTTTTACCAAGAAAACTATAGGAAAAAAGATACTGCATTAGGCAGAAGCATCTTATTTGTAGCACAGGAAAGAGATGGTCAAACAACAAAGGTATTGAAATGTCCAAATAACTTTGCCTATGTAAAAAAGTGCAGGTTCAAAACCACTGGGAACACAAAGTGTATTTGGAACCATGCTTCAAATTTGGCCACTTAATATCTGTTTGACTTAGGCCAATCCTGGAGGATAGATCAATATACATGTCTATTAATTTGAAATCTTTTAGGTCAAATTCAGGGCTTTATAAACAGGAAAGAATTTATATCTTTAAGATTCTTCTTTTAGGCATTTGTTAAGGAACTTCAGAAGAACACAGAGTACTGAAGAGGGAAGGGTAGAGGGATGTAGAGGAGGAATGTATTTTAATTGTGAGTAGAGGCAGATTGCTTCTTTCCAGTTAGACTTTTTCTAATTTGTTTTCAGTAAACACTACCACTGGTTTAATAATGATGAATTTATATTTATTTAACACACTTCATCTAATAATTCCCAAAAGGAGTTAATAGATTTACTAAGAGATAGAACTAATTATAGATAGTTTAAAAAAAAAGAAGTGTTTAAGCCGGCGTTGAATTTTATTTACCTATAAGTTGAGCAGTAAAAAAAAATAACCAACAAAGAATAAACAAATAAACAAGTCATTTAGGTGAGAAACCATCTCTTTCTTTGAAAAGTGTTCTAAAGAAGATCTGTGTTGAAGCCCCACAGTCCTCCTTGGTGAAAAGACCATGTCCATTTTGTACATTGGAGTTAAATGCATGTACTCTGGTCCATGTTCTCTGGAGACCAGCAGTGCACTTGTGTGAAGCCAGGCTGATCATGGGAAAGTCGCACTGAGGCTAAACAAGGGCTGCATCTTCAAAGCAGCATCACCACCTGATTAGAGCTCATCTCATTCTGTAACATTCTCACTGCCTTTTTTTTAAAAAAGAAATGATGGCTCAGCGAGTGAAGCTCTGAACCAGGACCCCGAAGTTCTGTGTTCACATTGAGTTCAGATAGGTTTCCTGAAGGACCACTCAAGGAATTTGCCCTATGCTTCCTTTCTTTCTCTGCTCCATGGAGTTGGCGTTTGTACTATGAGAAAATCCTTGTGATTGGGTGGGAACAAAGACTGGTGACAGCTAAGGGCTATATTTAAAAAGCATATGTTTTTTAAAAAAGACAGTGCTGGAATGAAACAAAGAGGGATATTTTTAGGAAAAATAGAACCCTGAACATTTATTTTGTTCTTGGGAAAACATCTAGTACGTCCTATCTACTAGTAAACTGCTTACAAGTGTCATCAACTTATTTTACTTATGTGCTGGTAATTGACGCTTACTAGAGGATTATCTTTGTACTGAACCACATGTTTTATAAGTGTCTTATACTTTATATTGAATAGTAAAAATGTAGCAGCACATTAATTTAGAGATTTTGATTATTATAGCTAGTGTTTAGGCTGGGTACTATACCACATGTGTGCAGACGCTGCATTTAGTGAGGTGCCATTCAGTATTGCTTTTTATACACTGGAGCATTAAGATGAATGAGACTCCGTTGCAATGTTCACTGAAATAATTGCTATAAGGTGTCACATAATCTGAAGATGCTTTGTGTAAGTAATGCCCCACTTTTCTTCAAATATGAGATAAACCTGTGGCCAGCCTTAGTGGATTCATAGGCATGAATTAGATGGAGAAATAGTATGTGGTGTTTCAGGAAACTCTTACCAAGGATAGGACTGATCTAAAACCAGATTTTCAAATTGAAAAAATTGAGTCCCTTTGACAGAGTCATTTATCCTACCAGTTTATCTCCGTTAACTACAGATGTAGCCTGGGTGACTGTTTACGTAGCCTGTTGTGTCTGTGAGAGTTTAAATGCATCAAATTCTCTCATGGATAAACGACTGGTTTTACAGGGCTAAAACTGATGAATGACTTAGGACCTCACCAGCTGTATTTTTTGCCAGTAACCTTTCCACTGCGGATACAATTTGCTGTAACGTATACCTGCCCTTTTTAGGTGGTCCAAGGTCATCAGACTCATCATTGTCAACGTCCATGTAACGTGGAAGACTGCAGTTTGTGTTTCAGCCCTGAGGAACAGCTCCTGTGTCCTCAAGCCTGTCTGCTCTTTATCTGTCTATAGCAGCCTGTAGCCATCCTGTCTCCTTAAAACTGTGCCACAATCGCATCTTTAGACTGTCTCAGTACAACAGCTTTGCTATTACACAAGTGCAACCTATTCATTTTGGTTCCTTCTATAGCTAGGGGCACGGATGCTCTGCAGGTGCTAAACACTCTGTTGATCTCAGAGGGAATCTAGAGAACTAATTTAGGTTAGATGTTTTACTGCTATATAGGTAAAGTGCTAAAAATCCAGTAACAACCTACTATACATTTTAGTACTAAACAATTTCTACACCATTCAGGGATAGTAATTTTGTAGACAATATGAGTATGCATGTTGATTTTTAGAGCACACAGAAAATGTCTGTTAAATTAGAAACTCATCTCAGTTTAATTGTGGTGTCACTCCACTAATTCAAACTCATAAAATATGCAGTGTTTACCTGCAAGACTCATGTCATATTAAAAGAAAAAAAAATCACCTGCATCCTGTATGTACACACTAGTCACCTGAAAATGTGTTATTATTTCTCTGGTCAGATGTTAGTTGTGCATATTCCTTTTTTTTATTGTGTATATTATTTCAAAGACAAAATTATTGGGTACATTTTTACTGTCACATGCATGATAATTTTTAAAACCTGCATTATTTACTGGAGAGCCCTGCTAGACTGCTCCACTGACTAAATAGAAGTCTTGGCACATTCAACAATTTTGAAAATACATGGTATTTACATAAACCTTTTCACAGAAGTATGCACAATATTTTCAAGATCTGTTTGCAAATAATATTAATTAGAAAGGCAATTTATCTTCTAATGGACCCTAAAAGTGATTATGGTTTCCTCCATTGTTCCTTCTTTGTTTACAGTTTTCGGTTCATATGATTTTTGGGGGTATCTCTTCTGTTAGTGTAGGTGTAGTGCTAAAAGTCCATGCAAATTATTTTCTAGGGCGTTAAATCTTGTTTCCTCTGCTTTAAAGATCTATATTACAATAGTTTCAATAGCAAAGAAGTTTTTATTTACATATATCGAGAACATGTTTGAAAGCAGTATTCCTCCATTCTCCCTATTTTTCCTTGTTATTTCTGTGACAAATGTTAAACCTCAAACTTCTGGAAAAGTTTCTTCTTGAGTTATACCTCCAAAAATGCAGACTTTTGTACTTCAACTGCTAATTAATGAAGCTATAATATTTGTGACTAAAGTCAGATTCTTTGATATGATAATTTTGTTGAAGCTCAACAGTATATAAGGTTTTGGTTTTATTTTTCCTTCTTGGTAATGCAGTCTTTGTTCTGCCTTGCACCATGTTGATGAAAGTCTACATGAAATGACTGGAAAATCCAGTCACTGTGTTTATTTAATGTACTGAATATGCAATACATTTTTTAAGATTGGATAGGTTTTAGAAAAGGAAAGAAGAAAAGGAGGTGGCATTAGTTTGTGTCCCTGTATTTGGATCAGCTTTGAGAAGGGTGAGTGGCTTAGCAGGTTCTGGTTCTGCCTTGCGTTCACCACGGCAGCTGCATGTGCTCCCTAGTAGGAGTCAGAAGATGGTGAGGAGTGAGGCCTGCACAAACTGTCTGTACGTTTATGCAGGTAGCCTAAGGAAAATCTTGCAGTGATTGCTGTCACCTTGTTGTTATCTAAGGGAATGATCGTTCTGACGGAGACAGTTGCTGCCCCAACATTTCTCTTAGCATAAAGATTGATTCTGCCCCTAGGCATGATTTTGAGGTCTCAGTGGAGCCCCCAGCTTTTTCTTTTCCCTTGTACATACTTATTTTGCTTCTTTCCTGTTTAGTGTTAGTAAACATATTTCAAAGCATAGGAATTAACGTTGTAGACAAAGGATGCTGCTAGATGCTGTACTTCTTCAGACTGACCTTACTTGGAGGCCAGTGTGTAGATATATTTTCAGAGGAAGATTACAGAAAACAAATATTAGGGATGGCCTTCAAGCAGCATTTGATGTTGAAATATGGCTACCATCACTGTAGGTTATTGTCAGAGGGACAACATGTATTTTCAGTTGGGGAAGATTCTAGAACAAGATTTTTTTTAGTATGTGGTTTGTTGGTTTTTAAATGATAAAGCTTCGATTCCACTTCCCAAGGATATACATTAGTCCTTATCTAATCAGAATGCTGGGAATGATATGCTATGACAGCTGAAAGAAACCATCCGTCATCCCTTCTGAAAACCTAAGTTATTTAGTATTGTTAAAGTTAATTTGATATTTCTGATTGTAATCAACTTCAGAAATTCCGAGAACAAAACAAATCTTATATTGAAGAACTATGTATTAGCTTATTATTTATTATATTTAGCTTCTCCACAGAAGGGATTTTAAAGTTTTGTAAAAGAAGCTGGATATTAGAGCTAGAGGCCTGTGGATAATGAGATAACTTATACCCCAGCTATAAGGGGCTATTAGAAAAATTAATTTTTAAGATGTCAAATGCACTATATATACAGGTAAAATTAGGAAAATGACAGCATGTCATTTCCCCTATGTAATTTTTGTATTGCTATGATTTATTTCTGCAAACAGTAGTTGCTTGAAAAAACAGATTTTTTTTCCCTGAGTCGAGACAATGATTGAGAGCTGGTTGAGCATCCAACTGCTTGAGTAGCCCTGTTTTGTCACCACATGCATGCTTCTGTAATCTACAAACCAAATGCAAGACAGTAAAATTTATTCAAGCAAGAAATACAAATTTACCTCTCTCTGATCAGGATTCCCAACAATTCATCATTTTAATGTATGCTTTGCCTCAGCACAAAAACCTACTTAAAGGGCTTTAACTTACTCTGATATGACATGTTGAACAAAGTAACACTACTTAGAGAACAAGTCCTTTTGCAGTTAGCACCACAGTTAACCTGATGAATTCTAGTCCTGAAAATAATTTACTGTAAATAACCTGTCGTAGTGTCATCTGTTCAATGAGGAGTTAAGGGAGAGCGAAATCCCCCTCAGGACAGAGCTGCAGAACTCACTGAAGGTCACAGGGTCACATTTCAATATTGAGCTTGGTTTTGCTTGCATTCTTTGTAGTCTATGAACGTCTAACAGTGTGTTTGATATATTGATCAGTAAAGGTTTTGTTAGTTCACAGCACTGGAAAAGCACAGTAAGCCTAGAAATAAGCACCTCTTGTATCTTATGTGCTGTATTAAAAATAATCCTTTAGATACACTTTGTTGTTGCTTGTCTTTCCCTGCTCGAAGGAAGTAATCTAAATCTTCAAAGTTGACTGGGTATGGATAAATAAATTGGAGTTTTATGTCAAGCATGAGAGACTATTTGTTCCTGTTGGAGCCCAGTGCTCTTTGACCATCTTCTTTTAGATTTTCCAGGTGTGGAAGGTTTAGTATTTAATACCAAAGTTACTTATTTGAAGTTATATGGTGTTAGTTGGCATTCTTCACTTAGCAGCACAATACAAAAATATATTTTAATCACAATACCAGGAAAAATACACTTTGCAGAACATAGCAATTTCAATGTATGGTTGAATTACAACATGAATGTGACTCTCATACCAGCTTGAATAATGTGGTCCCTGTTGTGGCAGTGGGTGTCCCAGGAAGGAATACCTGGAGTGAGAAGTCAGCTCAAGCCCATTACTACATCCAAAGCTCTTTTTGGAAGAGGTGTGTATATAGGCCCCTATGCTGGTCTGGCACATGGAGGAAGACATTTTCTCTCCTTTGATTAACTTGGGGGTGAACAGTTACACAGCTGGCTGGTTCACTCAATTGACATAACCAGCTGATCCAATAAACTGATGCAGCTGGCTGATCAACTCTGCTCATATACCCATTTATCCTGACCAAAGTCACCCTCTGGGCCTTTTCATGTGGAGCTAAGTTCAGCTCTCTTTGCAGCAGCTGTCACCAGTCATTCCCTAGGTTCTTCCCTGAGCTTCAGGAGCACAATGCCCTTGGCCATCTCCTCTGAGCCTTCTTCTGTTGTTCACTGATTGTCACAGTTCCTCAAAATGATACACAGTTTCATATCTGTCTACCACCACATGAAAGTCTAGTTGCACCTTTGCAAGAAATTCTTCCTTCTACAAGTAAATCAAGCTGTATCCTTAATACAGTTGATGGTTCTTTGCACATAAGAACAGAACAGGGTGTCTCATGGCAGTGAATTGCAGTGGTAGTTACCTATACTAAAAACTCTTCAGACAAACTCCTTCTAATTGTCAGGAGGACAGCAATCACTGTGGATGCTGATGCTAAGTGTAACATGGATCAGACTACAAAGAGATTATATTTTTTGAGCAAATATTATCTTCAAGGAAAAAATACATTAGTAACATAATAATTGAATAAAAGTCATAGAATCATAGAATCACAGAGTGGTTTGGGTTGGAAGGGACCTTAAAGATCATCTAGTTCCACCCCCCCTGCCCTGGGCAGGGACACCTTGCACTAGACCAGGTTGCTCAAAGCATCATCCAGCCTGGCCTTGAAGACTTTAAGGGATTGTGCATCCACAACTTCTCTGGGCAACCTGTTCTAGTGCCTCACCACCCTCTCTGTGAAGAACTTCCTTATATCTAATCTAAATCTCCCCACTTTCAGTTTAAAGCCATTACCCCTTGTCCTGTCACTACAGGCCCTTGTAAAAAGCGCCCCCTCTCCCCCCTGCCCCAGCTTCCTTGTAGGCCCCTTCAGGTACTGGAGGCTGCAATAAAGTATCCTCGGAGCCTACGCTTTCTTCCCATACCCTCTCAGCCTTTCTTCATAGGAGCGGTGCTCCAGCCCTCTGAGCATCTTTGTGGCCTCCTCTGGACTGCTCCAAGTGGCCAATATCCTTCTGATATTGGGGGTTCCACAGCTGGATGCAGCACTCCAGGCGGGGTCTCACCAGAGCAGAGTACAGGGGCAGAATCACCTCCCTCGACCTGCTGGCCACACTTCTCTGGATACAGCCCAGGATACGGTTGGCTTTCTGGGCTGCCAGCGCACACTGCCGGCTCATGTTCAGCTTTTCGTCTACCAGTACCCCCAAGTCCTTCCCCTCAGAGCTGCTCTCTATCCACTCTCCACCCAGCCTGTACTTGTGCTTGGGATTGCCCCAACCCAGGTGCAGGACCTTGCACTTGGCCTTGTTGAACTCCATGAGGTTGGCAGTGGCCCACCTCTCCAGCCTGTCCAGGTCCCTCTGGATGGCATCCCTTCCCTCCAGCGTGTCAACCGCGCCACACAGCTTGGTGTCGTCAGCAAACTTGCTGAGGGTGCACTCAATCCCACTGTCCATGTTGGTGATGAAGATGTTAAACAGTGCTGGTCCCAATACTGAACCCTGAGGAGCACTGCTCCTTGCTCATCTTTAAGACTATTACCTGTGGAACTTTAGTATGACCCGTTAATATCAATATTATCTTTGTAAAGTATATGACACTGGGCAGGAGATGAAAATATTCTGCCACGTATACACTGCAAGATGGACTAGTTTTTTTCACATTGTCTTTCCTTGTGATTGTATTCTCTTAACTGTACCATTCTTTATTTTCCTTGTACTCCTCATTCTTAAATGATCTTCACAACCTTCAGTTTTTTTCTAATTCCTAAAAGCAACAGCCTGGAGTGAGGATATTTTTCATGCTGTTTCATGAGTTACCTGTATTACACAAGAGGCCACTCACTTTTATTCCCCAAATCATGGCACTGACAGTAGGTCCTCTCTAATCCTGGAGAAGCCTTTTCTTCTTACTCTGATATATTTATTTTCTATTTCCAATCTTTCTTCTCCTACTTTCATTATTCCCTTTGTCTCACTTTTGCATTGCTCTGTCATGCACTGAAATATATTTACTGTATTTTTCAAGTAATCATTTGCGACTCGCTCAGACTAATTATCTGGTGAGTGTTGTCTGGATACAGGCCTCAGGCTTCCCAGGTCTCCTGGGTCTTCCTGGCATTTCAAGCTAAGTATTATCACTTTGTTAAATCACAGTATTATAGAATTTTTTAGGTTGGAAAAGACCTTTAAGATTATGGAGTCCATGATTTCTTTGAAGGAAAGAGAAATTAAAGGAGAACTCTTCATTTATGTGTAGCATAATAATTTATGAGAAGACATATATCTATGTTTTCGTTCTCTTTTCTAAAATGATGATTCCAAGAACATTGTTAGATATATGTACCTAATGCTTGACATACCCAGTTTAAAACAGCAAGTTTTGTTCATAATGCTTATTCTTGAACTAATTTACTGATGAATTCCTCCAAATACATTTCTAAATACCTAAGCAAATGACCCATTTTTCTAATTTCTTTGGCCCTTTCGTTTGCCACAGTATTTAATTTTTAATTACAGTCACTATTCATTAGGTATGGGTTTAGTTGGTTATTTGGCTTAAAATAATTTATGGCTTTATTTAAATAAATCTTGTTCAGATTTTTATTGTGGATTTTTTTTTCACATTTATCACTCGCCTAAGTTGACACAGTTCAGTTTCTCCATATTTATAAGTAATTGGGTTCATATGTTGTTTAAAAATGAGTTGCTAAGATGGACATATGGTCATTATAACTATGTATGTCACAAACATTTCATCCTTAAACCTTGCAAATATGTAAAGAGCTTTATTGAGTTATTTGTATACAGAATTATTCATATTCCTAACTTCATATACTGATAAAGACTATGTATAGAGCATACGCTGTCAAAAATTTACCTGTTTACAGGTGTAAAGCTGCTGATGTCTGGAGCACTCTACATAAGGTGGGAAGGAAAATTTTGATCAGGAGAACTTGGCAGACTTCCACCGAATCTGAAAAAATATCATGTCAGTATGTTGCAAAGAAACACGATGTGTCAAAATCCTTCTGTTTTATTTCTACAAACCTCATATAATGTATACTATACTCAGAATCAGTATTTCTGATCTGCTGGTGTCTTGCTTCTGCCATCTGCTTTTATGAAACTATTTTTACTTTAACAAGCATTGGTGGCTGCCATTGAGTGGCCCTTTGATGTTCAGTCAATCACAGACGAGAATAAAATTGCATAATAGACGATAATTTCCGTTCTGATCATAAGCTCAGCCTTGTGTGCTGGGAGATTTCCTTTCAACAAATTGACAAATGCACTCGCAGGAGGAGTGACTGGCTGCAGCTGTGTGCCTCTTTGATCAGAAAGACAGAAATAAAGGAAGTCTTGAGAATTACTGAGGTGGTTGTGAAATGGAGATAGATCTTCTGGGAATATTCATAGTTGGAATGAGGAACTCAGGTGGGTTTGGTGTTTTTTCTGTTTTGTTTTGTTTTTCCCAGTAAAAAAGACTGCCTGTTCTTTCAGACCTCAAAATAGGTTTTGAAAATGAGTAAATCCCATAGAAGCAATCCCATTGCTCTTTTAGCACCTTTCCTCCTGAGAACAGGATGCATGGAAATGTGGCCCAAAATAATAGCCACATATTTGATTCAGAGAGGTGAAAGACCTAGTCAGCATAATCAGCATTTAAAACCAAAGTTAAGATAAATTCTGCTGTTTCAAACTGTATTGCACCTCACATGCCTCACAGGAATGGTGGTGAGTTTCTAACTTCCACCCATGGATGTAAGGTGTGCAAAACGGGATGTTTTGGGAGAAGTGTGACCCATTCCCAAAGGTTAGGTGCAGCCTGTACTTTCTACTTCTCTCTAAGCTTCAGCTTTCCCAACGTAAGGCAGAAAATAGACCATGTATAGAGAATTACACGTAATCAAACATAGACTTATCATTCTGCTTGTTCAGAAATTTTAACTTCATGCCTTGTTAGTTAGAAGGAAAATTCTAAGCTGTTTTTTGGGGAAAAAGTCGAAATTTTGATGTAAGAAAAATGAAAGGGATATTTAGACTTAAAAGTTGTTTCAAATAAACTTTCACTTCAGCAAGTAGGAAGTGATTCATTCTGTCATCATCAATTCAGCTGTTATTTCACATTTTAACTTATTTGGATCTTGTTTTGTCAAAGCAAATCTTTTAAATAATTTTCTTTATCTGACGTTCTTGAAATGATACATGCCCACGAAACCTTTGGCTTCAGTTCATTACACGTGCCAACCGAAATGTGCTCTTCTAGGGGAATTAAGACCTGAACTAGACAAACAGTCGTCTTATTCTTACATCTGAGATATTCTGATCTATTGTGGCAATAAGCTAAAACTTCAGATTATAAGGCCTCCTTTCTATAGTGAAATTATTTTATATAGCCATCTTATCCTTTAATAAAAAAACCCTATATTTTCTATCTTTCTAGTGAAATGTACCTCAAAATTATAGGCCTGCAGGCCTAGGAATATCTAACTTCCTATGATCTATTGACCTAGATCTGACAGAGAGACAGAAATCATTATGTCATCTTCCTCAAAGTTGCTGATGTATGGGATAGCAAAGGTAAATCCAGCAAAACAGATTGGCAGAGAATTGGTGAAGTGGCAAGAAACATGCACAGTAAATTTGTGGCACAGCATAGCTCCACATGGTCTTCACTGTTTAGTATGCCTATCTACAATATATACATGCTTTGGCTCTGCTTAGTGTTGGTTTAAAAAAAAAGCAGAACGTGTCATTTCTTCTACAGTATCTCAACTGTTTTGCCACTTTTATACCATTGTATTCAGCTGATGTACTATATACATCACCATTTATCAATCTGAGGCCTCCTATTGTACTTTGGCATTTCATTATGATTTGGAGTTATTAATTTTTCATATTGATAATAGTATTTGAGTCATGTGCCAAGTAAGCATTTTTGGTAAACTAAGTACTGGAGTCTCTATTCTCATCCTACTCAGCAAGTTTACATGTACGTCTGTTCAGTGAATAAGGATTTCATTCTGCACTGAAAAAATAACCTTCTGAATTTGGGTTTTCATACATACATACATATATGTATATATACCTCTATAATCTATGTACATCTATGAACACACCCACTTTATACATTTAATATAATTAACTTGTGTTTGTAAAGGAGTCTACTGAGTATGACTGAAATAGGTCCAATTAATTTCTGTTCAGAGAATATACTGAATTCATAGATTCTGGTGTGACACTGGGGTATTTGATATGTGTTTATTTTTTTCCAGCTAACTAGCAGTTTTATAGTAGGAATGATAGACTATTTTTGGAAGAGAATTTGGGCCATATGTTTTTTCCAGGCAAAAGTGGCTGCTGGGAGTTTTCTTCTGTCATGGACTTAAGAGGTATCTAATATGGGAGTGTGTGTTATTTGGGTGCCAGATAGGTAGCAAAAGTAGATGTTAAAAACAATTGAGTAATACCCTTTAAAAACCTAAGAGGGAAAAGATTATCTTTGCATTAAGGTAAATCTTCAGCCTTAACTACAGGAATTTCTTTAACTAATTCAGAAAAATGTTGGGTGCCCATTTCTGTTACACAGTGAGAAATTTCTTTGGCAACCCATCTTTTTATAGTTATTTTTTGATTTAAGGTGTTAAATTTTACTGTCAGATGAGCAAATAGCTAGGATACTTTTACTAGAGCTAGTGTAATTACTTAGGATTACTTAGGCCGGCCCTGCCAGCCCCAAACTGGTGGGAAGCTGAGGGCTGTAGAGCCAAAGGTTGAGCCCCACGCAGTGGTGGAATGCCCAACAGAGCCCAAGGGTCTGGGTTTAACAAGATTTCTGTGGGTCAAGAGGCAGGAGGAGGCTACCGTACTGACAAGGCTGAGCACTCCTCACATAGCCCTGCCTGCTTACAGCCACCTGGGCCAAATCGTGTCCTGATTAAGAAGGAGCCCTGCTCCCACCAGTAGCTCTCTGCCTCACACACGTGTGTGATTTTAGAGCCTGTTTTGAGGCGCTCAGAGTTGCCATGGCTGAAGAGGTGCTGTATTTCCTCTCACTGCTGCCCTGCCTTTCCTAAGAAGGGCAAGAGCAGGGTGCTATTGGCAGCGCAGAGCGGCAGCCACGCTTGAGGCCTGGAGGGCAAGAGTGCAGCCCCATCTTGGGGTGGGTGAGGCTGGGTGTGTGGCAAGAGACAGAGCTGGATTCACCATCAGGTCAGTGCAAGGGGTCAAGTCTGATCACATCCGTGTGAGAAGCCCAGGCAGGAAAGGAACAGGCTGGTCTGGGCTTGGGCCCTGCTGTAGCGTTGCTGAGGCAGGGGCTGACAGATCTGGGGGCTGGCATGGGGCCCTGGGCAGAGTGGGCAGCCCCAGGAGAAGCTGGGCAGGAACAGTCAGGCCTGGTGGTGCCCCCAGTGCCCTGATAGTGTCTTTTTAGGCCACTCTGCAGAGCAATCATCCTCCTGAGTCTGCTGTTGCAGTAATTTCACCGTTAAGAGGATGGGCCTTAGGAAGGAGGGATCGTGCCCATGGTTTGAAAGAAAAGCAAAACATCAGGAAGCAGGATGAGATTAGCATTTAAAGGTGAAGGGCAGGGATGTGACTGTCCTAGAACATCAAAGTGTATTTTTCTGTTAATACAGAACTGTTTATTAGTAAAACAGGGAATTGGAAAGGTGCTCAAGGAAAACCAGCTATGGCATTTAGCCTTGAAGCTGACTGCTCAGTGATGAAATATAATTTCACTTGTGTGTCTTGTGTTTTAAAGCAAATCAGGAAGCGATTGTAACAATACTGAGATCCCTGCAAATGGGAGTAAATGAGATCCCTGCAAATGAGTAAAAGCGAAGAAACCTAGAGACTAAAAACCTAATGTTAGACCTGTAAACATCAAGGTAATAAGCCCAATTATGTTTCTGTTCTCCAGCACAGCTGGCTTCATCCCCTCCTTTCAAGCAATGCGTGTGAATATACTGCATAAAACCATGTACTGGACTAACACTGTCCTGGGCAGTAACAATCTTAATTGCCTTGAGTTTTGGCTTGTTTTCATTTGTGGTAGCTCTTGTAGAAATTAAACAAATTAAAACCAAAGATTTCTATGTCAGTAGTTGAGTAGGTAGATATGTTTTCTGTTGAACTTCTGAGGTTTTTATATGTGGAACTAATCTATTTCTGTATAGTCATTACAATGGTACATATGCCATTTTTAATCCATATTATAATATGGATTTTATAAATTTTTACACTCCTTTGTCTTATACTGAACACCTAAGAAACTTCATGAGGTTAGAAAGCTCCTTCCGTAGTCAAGTGTGACAGCTGCCGCATTTACCATACATTTGTTTGGGTAGTTCTTCATCTGTCCACCAATGGTTCTAGTATTTCGCAGAATGTAGATGCCGTAAGAAAAATGTGCCAGATTTCCTGGGCAACTGCATATGAGGGTAATTGTTAAAACAATGAAGTATTACTATTGCAGTCTTCACCTTGGAGACCTCTTCACAGCCTTAAAGCTATTGCAGTACTCCTACTTGAGGATTTTCTGACCCTCCTATGAATTTCATTGAACTCATGCAGTCTGTTCCAAAATACTGTCCCATTTTTCCCCAGGACAGGGTTAATTTAAAAGTTGAAAGAGTATATATTTTATTTTTACTTTTAATACATCCTATTAATATGGAAAACTGTAACATATAGTCTGGAAATATGTAGAGTTTAAAGATTCATCCATATCGAAGCACATTAGAGAACAGTATGCCTCTATTTAAAATGAAACATGAATTTAGCTTGATTCTGTATCAAGGAAGTTCATGTCAGCATTGTGCTGACATAAGCATCCAGTAAATCAGGACAAAATTAGCTAGGAAAAATAGCATTTTTAAAAGACTTTTAAAGGAAATGCCGACATAATTGTAGTGTTGGGTTAGCTAGCTATGCATTCCTTCAACTTTAAAGAGAATTTGAGTATAGTAAAACTGAGTGAATTATTCACAGGAAATAATTCAGTGGACAAATTTAGCTTGTCTCTTAGATTAAGAGGCATACTTCTTAGAACAAAATTAGGTTACTGTGAGAATTGCTGAGTTTAAAATTTGCCTTACTGCAGTACAAGAAAGCAACTGCATGTGCATGCATAGTTCTGGAGGAAAAAATAGTAGTGCTGAGCACCCCTTATTTTTATTTGCCTCTATTCTTGGTTTTGATTACTTGGTAGTGAGGAAGAGTCAGGAGGAAACTGTTAACCTGCCTATTGGCTGTATTTTACGCAGTGTTACATTCCATGGAGTACATGTCCTGGGTTTGTATCTCCATACGTCTGTAATAGGGCTGCCATAGTCGTTTGCAGATAACACTAAGTTGGGT
>NW_010225950.1:0-3128 GCF_000690775.1 Eurypyga helias
TCCAGCCAGGGTCACCCACCACAGAGGCATCCCTGCCCAGGTAAGGGCACAGAATTTTTTTATTCTTGGACACCAGCACGTGGCGAACAGATGGGCAGGGGGGAAATCAAAGACCTTCTACACCAGCTGACCAAAGAACCAAACTGCATGAAACAAGAAAAGACAACAAACCGCAGGAGGAAGAGGGTGGAAAGGGGAGGCGCAGAGGGAGTCAAAGAAATGCAATTACTAGGCAGAAGTCATAAATCAGCAGCCCTTTGTGGACCATAGGGAAGGGGACAATACCCAAACAGCAGCAGATTAATCCCTGTGCCTACTGAAGAGCAGCGAGCCTGCCTCTGACTTCACCAACTTTGAGAGGAGCCTGGGCTGACCACTAATAAAAGCAGACCTTTCCCAATACGTTCCTTTCTTCAGTCTTTGCTTTTTATGGCTTTGGTCTAATAGAAACAAAACCTAAGAGTAAACTCAAGGCTTTGTGGTTTTTTTCTTGGCAGTGACTTAAGAAATCCATGCAGTCAGGTAACATGAATGAAAAACCATCTTGGAGAAACACAGTGGAGCTCCTGAGGAAAATAAGGAATAGCTAATATTTCAGATGATGTCAAGCAGTTTAAATTCCTTTTCCACAAAAGGGAAAAAAAAAAAAAGAAAATGGTCATTTTAACACAGATGGATCTATGACACAGGAGATGAATGAGAAACCAAGGTGCACACAGGAGACAGGCGCAGACACATGAAATCCACCCCTGGCATAACGCCATCGAGAATCCACCTGGGAGGAAAGTACTGACAGGACGGACCACTGAAAATAAGTTTTCCCTTGCTTTCTAAGAAAACGACCACGCTTACCTTCCTGCGTGCACAATCACTGCAAGGTGGGGCGGGAGGGTTGTTTTTCCAAAGGCAGATCCCCCTTTTAGAGCTCCCAGCTGAGTACCTTGCTCATGCCGACAAGAACAAGCATCGCTACATCAAGGCTGTATTTATAATCCACCATTAAAAAAATCGAAATGAAATACGAACGCGGCTATTTCCACTATGAGATACGACTAACCTTATCACTAGCTGGCATTCCTACCGCATCCCTGGCAGTTACGGCAACAGCGTTATTCGCTCCTACTCGTTCAACGTCCCTTCCTCTGGTTCGCACACACCAGCCGGTTGCTAGGGCTATGCTGTTCACTTTTCAGGAGGTGGAGATTTTTTTATTTTTATTTTTGAATGACACACAAACCCTCCGGCTACAGCGCCAGTGAAGATGTATTCCGAACGGCTGACAGAGAAAACAAAAACACTGCCCTGCAAATGTATCCAAGGACAGGGGGGTTTGCGAATGGGGACCGCAGCCTGCTGGATGCAATCTGGAAAGCTGCCTGAATATGGATTTCAAAATCAGATATTTAATTAAGATGGCAGACTTTAAACAACGACAACAAGAAAAAACGCTTAAACATTTTACGTATGTAGGAAATTACAGCTTCCCCACCCAGAGGCTCTCTCTTCCCTAGCTCCAGCAACACAGACAGGCATCTAGGGGCAACATCTTCAAGCCTTTTTCTTTTTTTAATTGCCCTGAGTTGGCCTCGTTCTGCACATCCACCTGCAAACCACACCACGCTTGAAAACCCAGAGGCTGGCAGGGCTGAGGAGAATCAGCCGTCTGCCCGCAGGTCCGAAGGCCAAAAGGCCGCACCGTGCCCTGCGCGCAACCTCTGCGGGAAGGGCTGGGGCTGGTTCTCCTCCCGCTCGCCTTCCTCTTCGTGCACACGCTCTGCAAACACCCCGCCTTTGGAAACAAAGCCTCGGCCACGGATTATTTTTATGATATGATGCAATAAGATGGATGACTTGAGTTTCCCAGCTCTCCCCTTCCTACACAACGCTCCTCAAATTAGGAAATATTGATATATAGGAATGAAAAATCTTGATTAGGGCTTGTTCCTGAGAACTGTAGAGAATCGAAAAAGGACCCCAAAGAGCAGGCTGTTACCCCTGGGCAGTCTACCACAAAAATACAATGAAAAAGCTAACAAACTGCAGTCATCTTTTACGGGGAAGGTAGAGGGAGCAAACCTGTTCCACAGCAAAAGACCTGAAATTTCACCTTGCTGTCAAAATTAATGTCCCTGCATTCTCGGTTCTTCATGTCTGAGACATCTGCGAGAGGTCTGAAGCATCTTTTGGATTTTTGCCTGTCTCGCCTCACAACACTGAAACAACACATCCTTAGCAATCCATTTTTACAAGATAAAGCTCTGTTTCACCAAGATGAATACCATTCAGACCCAGTAGCACATGGATCTGTGCTTTTTCTGGCTGGCCAGAAGAGAAACACGAACACACAGAGACTTATTTGCAAAACATATTTCAATCACAAATAAAACTGGCTTCGAATGAATCCAGTCTAAATCTCTGGCACAATTTCTCATGGGATGTTTTGGAGATACTCAACTACAGTCCCACCAGTCAGTAACATTTTAATACTTAATAATGAATACATTCAGTTAATTTACACTAGGAGTCATTAACATTTCTTTTAGCATAAAAAAAGACTCCATTTCATATCTTCCAGGCCCGAAAGAAGCAGCTAAAAAAGAAAATGGATCCTTGGTTAATAAATTGCTCTGGTGTTTTGCAAGAGAAGAACAAATGAAATTTAAAATGTAAAATTAGGAAATGCTGGAAATAAATACCTTAATGGGAATGATGCAGAGAAATATCTTCGCATGAGGCAGGGAGAGGAAACTAGTGAGGTCTAAACATGCTTCTCCCCTGGAGAAGAGGGACACCTCCCTGGCAGCTCCTCCCAGCACCCATGCTCTTTTGCCCCACAATGGCTTAACGGGCCGAAGAAAGGATGCCCCGTGAGAGCAGCACATCCTCCACATACAACTCCTCCGTTTCAGGAGGACATCTATGAGGAGCCCCGTGCCCAAAGCCGGAGCACGGTGGGGCCAGGCTCAGCGTCCCGCCAGCCTGCAGGCTCAGCACCTTCCCAGTGCTCAACTGTGCAAAAAGGATAAACGTTATTATGAATAAAAAACAACCCAAAAGTCGGCAAAGGCTTACTTAAATTTATAATGTCTATTTATTCTTATATATATATAAAAATAAATTTCTCCTTG
>NW_010225951.1:0-3963 GCF_000690775.1 Eurypyga helias
TTGCACTTGGCCTTGTCTTGAGCTTACAAGTCATCCCACCAGCCAGTGAACATTATTACTGTTCTCCAATCTCAAAACATTTGGCCTTTTTTTGTCTTCTCGGTAAGGGTAATTCTAACACTGGTCATTTCAGGGGTCACAGAGTGTCCCTTCCTTCTTCTCACTGTGCTTGCTTAAACAGCGCTGGGTTTAAGTAAGAACAGCAGCGCAGTCCTCAACGTGGAGCTCAAGCCCTGAATTTCTCAAGGCTCAAGTCAGTCTTCACCTAGACTTTCATTTTAGAGTGTCAGACAAGACAGAGTATGTGCAGATTTTTCTTCATCATGGACTGCTTTCTCAGGACTGTGCTGGATTCCCCTGTGGGAAACTCAACACCTCTGCCTAAGCTTTTCTGTGTGTTTGGTCTCGCCTTGCCCAGCCACCAGACATACAAAAGCTCTGATCCAAGCACTTCCCAAAGGTCCCCTTCTAAAGTGTCACTGCCACAGTGCTGGGCTTGCACTACGACAAAATCCTGCCGGGAGCACAGAAGCACGCTGAGAAACAATGCGGTTTTTGGACAGCAGCTGGCACGTGTCCTGCCACGCTGACACCCAGCGGAACCACCACAGCTCTGCCTGCAGAGGCTGCACTAAAGTACCTTCAGCTGTACCTTCAGCTCACAACAGTGGCTAGAAGGGGAAAAGATAGAGGGGGAAAAAAAAAAAATCACAATTATTTAAATGCAGATAATATACATTTACACACAAAAATATTTCTTAACTAGTAGCATTTTTATTTAAATGTCTGTAGCCCTCAGGTCTTTAGGTGGCGTGTTCATTAATACTGAACACTGTGGTTGGAATTGAAAATGCAATCCTTTTAATCAACTTGGAGAAAGGACTGCACAATAACGGGTCCATTATGACTGGGTTTCCAGTCGCTGCAGCCATGCGCTCTGAGGTGGGTCATTCCGCGTGGGGGAAACCTGCGGATCTTTCGCTTCAAAGCGAAGGCTGGGGTAGGTATTTCACAGATGTGCAGGAAAGCTTATCTACAGTATTGGTCTTACTTTCTCGATGAAAACTGAAGGAAAAAAAGTAGACCACAATCTCTGTTGTTAACTTTTAATCAGCTTTTATATAATCAAATAAGATTTCCCCATTAGTTAAACTGTTCTGAGTTATAGCTTTTAAATCCCTGTATTTTAACAGAAAACTAGAAGAATTTTAAAATTACACAGAAGAAAGAGCATTAATAAGCATCTGCTTAACTTTCACGATTTGAAAAGTAGACAATGAGCCTAATTGTCCCCCCATTTGCTCCTGTCAAACACCACCGAAGAACAGCTGAAATCTCTGGTACAAGCACACCACAGATCTTTTAAAGACAGTGCAACACATGTAGAGGCAGAGAAGGGAAAAAACAGAGAAGGACAGACGGGTGTTCCACAGATATATTTCCCTGCTGTCACTATCACACAACTGGAAATGACTTAAAAAACCCTGTTTGGAATGAACCAGGTTAGATATTAATTATGACAGAAGCAAATCACGTAATTTTTAAGCACTGGGTGCTACATTTCTTTCTACCATTTGCAGTGCGAATGACTTTGTGTTTAGAGAACAGAGCAAGGAAGAATGAAGGTAGAGCCCCTGAGTGTCCTCCTAGTCTCTCTCCCCTTTGCAAAAATAACTCCATCCACAAAATCCTTGATAGTGTCTGCTGTATTGGAAAGAACAGAAGCGTGAAACTGTTACAACCTTCTTTTACAGCTCACAAGAAATGCAAACACTCATATACATACCCATCTTACTACATATATTTTAGGACATTCACGAGTGTATTCCTACGGCTGACTAACAAAACTCCAGCCTTTCTCCATTTCCTAATAGAAGGTACCTGGATTGTATACAACTTGTGAGAGATTTCTGCTCTCCGTCATTATTTACATCACTGCAATGAGAGGCAGAATCCAGCTTTTTCATTTCCATTGAAATGTACAACCCTCTAGGGCTCTTCCTTCATTTAATATCCGATAAAACATCCTTAAGCAGCACTTGCCTACAGAGGGTCTGCGGGATTGTCGCAGCACGTAACAGTATCCTGCATTTAAGCCAAGGAACATAAGTTCTCCTCAGCCTGGGCTATTTCCACCAGCTAAGAGCTGCAGCCCCTTTCTGCCTGAAAAACCAGCATGACTCTTGTTCTGTCAGAAGCCTGATAACCTGCAACAAGCTGGCCAGGGCTGACCTAGCACAGATTACAGGAATGTGAAGATGTCTTGCTTCTGTGTGTGCCGTGGACAGATCTCTCTGTGCTGGGTTCCCTACGGTGCTGAGGATAGAAATTAAAGTGTCAGGTCTTGACAAACTTCCCTTCAGAGGCAAAGCCGCACAGATGACTTCACATCCCTGTACATGACTATTTCAGGGTGTAACTTCCTCTGCTCTGTGGGGATCTGCCATAGAAGACTAATTGCTGTAAGGGAACAGAATAAGAGAATGTGTCATCCTCTTCTAAATGAGGAGTAAGAGAAAAGAACGACACATAAGAAGGCGGCATGTATTATTCCTACTGCCACGTCAACCTGAAGTTAAAGACAAAGACAAATGAGGTAAATTAGAAGCAATTAGGACTTGTACAAAGACAAAACTTTGCAAAGGAAACAATTTATACAAAGGGTTTCCTTTAAATATACTGTATCATCCACACAAAGGCGGACATAGGTTATTTTGCTCCCAGATATGTAAACAATGGCAAACTCGATATGCAATCATTAGCAAAGTTAATCATTAGCCTAAGCTAAATAAGGAGAGTGCAGCTCAGTAAAGTTCAAGGTCATTGCCACATTCTGAAGACGACTGTTTACTTTTATACTCCTTAAGAGTTTCACTGTGAACAGCACTTGACCTCTCTCTTAGAGGCAAGTGTTAACTTGAAGCATCAGATTGCAAGTTTTGCCATCTCTGCAGAGTGGTAAATGGTATATTTTCACATAATTATTAATAATATATTTCTTTACAGTTATTCATATATTTATTTATTATCGTTAATATACTATAGAGGTAGTTGAAAAGTGTACCTGTACTCAGAATTGTTTCCACCAAAGAAATTCCTGAAGCTGTTTAATCAATTCCCCTAACAGAAAAAAGTTTTGCTTTCCAGTTAAGTAGCTAGCATCAAAATAGAAAACCCAAACAAGGCAGTATTCAGCATCTTGCTTTTTTATATTTGCTATACACAGCTCAAGAAATGTCTGTTTCCAAATGCCAGTCAAATGACAAGAATTTGCAAACGTGGGTTTCGGAAGACTACAGGACTTTGAAAATCCATGTCTCGAATAATTCTGAAATTTTCACTTTCAACCACATGATGTTTCATCAGAGATCCTATTTTCACAGCTGTCCCTCTTGGAAATATACACTTACAGAAAGCTGTATGCATGCCACATCAGACTGATATCTGCCAGCTTAAGAAACACAGTAATACTCACAATGCAAGGAAAATAAATCTGGGCATTCAACATGAGCCATTTTTTCCCAACAATACAGTATCAGTATCATGTCCCAGCACAGGCTGTGGTCACCTTATGTTGTAAGGAGAATAGTCGCTCATAGGTAGATAAAAGGTGATGGTCTGGTCACCTGCAGCAATAAGCTGCCAGGGAAATTTTCACCTTAAAGAATGAACGGAAAGCTTTGATCCTGATTTTCAGAGAAGTTGTGATTACTTCATTTCCCTTCCAAATCTATTTCCAATGATAAAAATGCCAGCTCTAACATCCTGACAAATTAAACTACAACTTCTGAACACACATACGTTCTTACTTTCATGCTCCCATCTGTCAATATTGTTGAAACTGCTGCTCCGTTTCAGTGACACGGTTGATAACTTGTCATGGCTTAACCCCAGCCAGCAATGCAGGATCACAGAGCCACTCATTCACCTCATCCCTTCCCCAGTGGGATGGGGGGAGAGAAT
>NW_010225952.1:0-3181 GCF_000690775.1 Eurypyga helias
GGGCGGCGAGGCTGCCCACCCCCTCAAACCCCTCGGCTCCAAACCCCTGCTCCGACAGCTGCTGCCAGGAACACGGGAAACTGTGAAACACGCAGCGTGTCTATTCCAACAGCGGTGGCCACCCAAAGGCGCGCCCCTTTTAATTCCTCCCTCCCCACCGCAGCCGCTACGCTCGTAGGTGAATAAGATCGAGCAGGCCATGGAATTTGACATTCTCCAGACAGGTTATTTGTTGCATCGTTAAGCCTATTCCCCAGAAAACGGCAGCCACGTTAATGCTGTAAGTGCATCTGTGATTAAGTAACGAGCGTGTTTTTCCCCCCTCTCCCACTGCGTCCCGCCTTCACAATACAAGAATTTTACAAACGTTGGGTTTCATTCTGGTAATCACAAGAAAGATTAAAAATTATTCAATAACTGTACTTATGGAATGCTCTGCAGATAACAAACACTCAACTCTGCTCACCCCAAAATATTTATCTGAGAAGGAAAAAATGAGTATTTTGGAAACGAAGGGAGCAGTAGGAAGCGAGAAAAGCAGCAGCGACACTACAGAACTGCCTTACCTGCTATTATTTACCAATCAAAGCGACTTCAGCCTTATCTCCTCACACTGCACAAAGCCCACCCTACAGACCTTGCTCTTGGATCAGCCCCTACACCGACACGGCACCTACACAGGAAGCGCGATCTCGCATCCCTTCGAACCGAAGGGGATTCTGCCCAGGCCGGGACTCAAACACTCCAAGCCCAGTGCAAGCCCGTTCTCTGCCACCTGTCTGCCACTCCACGTCACAGACCACTCTTCCTACAACTGAAGGATTCCTTCCCTACAAGCTTGATTACAGCACCCTGAGCATGCACGAGGCGATTTACCACATCGCTAGGAAGACACAGTCTCCGCCCTCAAGGTTTCAGGATTTGACAGGACAAAAAATGGTACCTGGCACTCAGACAACAACTTGCAGGAGTTGCAGAAGATTAAATACTGTGGCACGTGACAAGTGGTGGATGCTGGTAAAACCCATCTTTCTTTCAGAAGAACATACTGCTTCTGGACCACACCGGTGCTACAATCACGCTGCACGCGACCGAATCAAAGCCACAGTGCTGCGATTTTAGCTTCTTCCTATAAGGAACTGTACTTTCCCTTTATTATTTCACTTTAATATGTATTGGTTTTCCTCCAAATACTCAGCTTGTTGATTAGCAAAGTCCCTCAAGGGATTTAGGCATGCTGCATTTAAGTTTCTGTGTTCCTAAAACGTTTACACCTCTAACCTACGAGAAACCCAGATGATTATGAACAGGTATTAAAGACCAACATCCTCCAAAGTTCCCTTTGCAGGAAAAAGTGAATTCTCATTTTGCCTGTTCCTCTCAATGAGTCTTGTGCGTGCTCCGGTTTTCAAGCGCGTTATGCGTGGTGGTTGTTTTCCAATTTCACATCTCGGTAACTGAAAGAGCTGCTCTCGTAGCGCCAAGTCAAAACATTCCTCCCCACAGGTCTGCTCAGAGAATCTTCTACAAGCCTGCAGGAGGTTACTTGGCCACGCAACAGACACAGGCACGTTAAGGTAACCTCAAGCCAACACATTTCTATTTGGGGCGTGTTAACTCAGGCCTGTACATCGCTGAAGACCAACAGCCCCCTACCATCTCGGGGCACTGGCTCCTTTCGCTCAGGTCTACCTGAAAATGAATATACAGCCATTTTCCGAGTCACCATTTTAAGCCTAGGTTTAAACCCTTGTGATTCCTCCAAGCAAGCTTAGAAGTGCCCCGTGGTATAAACATATAAATGAAGTCAAGCTACAGAGTTGCAGTGCTGGGAACATAAAAACCTAGAGTAAATTACAGTGGCATTTCTCCTTTTATATGGGCTGAGGTTATTAAATCCAACGATCCACAGGAGATTTCAGGCAACACTAGTTATTTTCCTTATATTTAAAAGGCAGAGCTCGCCTGCTCATTAAAAACCTTTAAAATATGGCAACTTTTAAAGCTTAAATACAACTTCAGGTTTTGAGGAACTGTGCCACCTATTTCAGAAAAACCCACTACGGCATCTATGTTGTAACATTTATTTTTTTTCCTAGATGAAGAAATACACAATACTGTGTTCAAAAGCAATGAAAATCAGGCTCCACATTTTTGCTTCATTCACCGTAACACCCCAGGACACGTTTCTCACCACGCGAGACAGATCCTGACGTTAGGCCCTGAGAGCGCTCGATGCGCGTGTTTCAGAGCTACCGGTGTTTCTTCGTGACATCAGAAAGGAAAGCCACATTGAAGAGGTTGCGTGCAAAGCCTTGGAGAGTTTTGCCAAGCATTTTTCAAGTGAAATTTGGCAAATGCTTTGTCACCCAGAGCCTGTAATCATGCATCCAAACTGTCCAACAAAGCGTGGCAATTAACGCCGCACTTCAGTTGATCAAAATGATTGCATTTTTACTGCAGCTGTTGTTCCACAGACAGATCAAGCAGCACAGCGATTTCCCCTTTGATGCAGACCATTATCACTGAGCTCTTTCTTACAATGCCTTGTTCTGTGTTTTTGTGGTATCTGTCCAAAAGTAAACAACTACCATCACGACCGACAGTCGCTCTTCACAGAAAGTCCAAGATGAAATTGTTTACCTCTATTGTTGGGTCATATTCATCCACAAAGTGATTCTGAATCAGCTGTATTGTCAAGGCGCTCTTGCCCACACCACCAGCTCCCACGACGACAAGTTTATACTCTGTCATTTTTCAGCAGACCTGGCGACAAAGAAACCAACGTTAAGCAGAACGAGCCAAGCTCCGACTAACCAGGATGCCGGCGGTGGTGTGTTTTCCTTCGGTACCACGTTCCTTTACTATTTACCGGAAAGCAACTCCCTCCCTGAAAAGACAAGACAAAAAGCCATGAGGGAACGCAGTTTCTCACCAAATTACACACAGGAAACACAGCCGGGGCACCGAGCCGAACGGCTACGGAGAGATAAAAGAGGCAAAGATACGCTAAATTCTGAAAAGGGTCAGGCGCGTTTCTTGCGGGGCAAAGACGCTGTTGTCCGCTGCTTTGTCCCAAAGCCCCGCTGGCTCTGGGAGCCCTCCGGATTTTTGGGAAAAGCCGGGCCAAACCCCGCGCCCTCAGGTTGAGGCGCAGCCCCGGGGACCCGCCTCCTCGACC
>NW_010225953.1:0-11357 GCF_000690775.1 Eurypyga helias
TCCTGGCTGAATCCAGCACATTATCCCTTTGCGTTGTATCCGTGTTTGGAGCTGGGCAGCAAACCTTTACGCCTGACATGGGTGAAATTAAGTCCTTTTCTCTAAGTGGAACGAGGGCCAAAGTTACACACCATGGCACTGGGTGTGTAACTGCAAGAACAACACTCTTGCAGTATGGATTCATGTACTTTGTTCAGGAAAAATGAGGTCTTCCTCATAACAACCTTATTAGAGAGGGATGAACATTTCTAGAAAAGCCATGCAGCAAGGTGGCAATATGCAGAGATCACCTGTTAGCTGGCCAATGACAGGTTCCCAAGAAGCAGCCATCAGTGCCATACAAAATGGCTCGTCTTAAGAGAGTGATATTCATCTTCTTATAATGGGCAGAAACTGTGTTTCAGAAGCTATCTGCCCATCCCTACATTGCTTTTGTCCACATGGCTGAAGTTTTTTGGATCAGACAAAACAACAATGTACAGCTTGCCTTGACAACCTGGACACAGGGTTGAGACAGCTCTGAAGTACCTGTGACCACTGCTGGAACAACAGATGGCCATGACAAGACCCCTGTTACAGAGCCATTATAACCCCAAAAGAATTTAGAATTTAGTAGTTTGTGTCAGTATTCATGGTAAATTCTTAATTCCAGGAAAAACAGATGTTGATTTTTACCCTTCTTTCACATTGTAACACATTTGCATTCCTAAACCAGGTGACAGGTTAGACAGGGAATAAGGGAATTAGCTTCAAATGCCACCGAAATCAGCACTTACAAACATATTCCAACATTAACAATAGCCATTGCAGTTTTGGTGGACCCCTAATTTCCAGTGCTATTCAAGCTCCATCATTATCTATCTGTTGAGTGATTTCTTCCATTGCAAGCACTTTGGGGTGGTACTTACTTTTTGTAATGTATGTGGAGCTTCTCAAACCATTTTGGTAAAACATTTTGACCTCATGTTGGGTTTTGCATCTATAAAACGTGACTGTCATAGTTCGACTGAAAAATGCATGTGCAAAGTATAAAACTTCATGGAGGTCATAAAGCCAGAAGGGATCCATAGGTCACCTATCTATGCCTATACAATGCAGACTTGAAGCACAATGGGTGCTGGATAAAATCGGTACTTGTGCATCTCTTGGTCAGGTCAGTGGAACAAGAGGAAAAATAGCAAACAGGATCAAGTTACCATTTGTTGTGTTTCGTGTTAGTGCCAGAAAGCCATGGTGGGAGGACCGGAGTGCCTCCATCCTCAGCTTGGATGCACTAATCCTCCAAGACAACACGTTTATTTTAAGTTCAAACCCTTTGGTTCCCTGGCACGTAACACACCATTAAATTGTTCTTAAGCCAGGTGGGAATTTCACTTGCCATAAGTTCCTGAAAACAACCTGTCTTTTTTTTCCCCGAGTGTGTCTTGCAGGAAAATAACATTTGTCCTTACACTTTGATCTTCATGAACCTGAGAAAAAGGTCCTTGTCAGGGTGAGCCAAAAGTGAGTAGAAGGCTGAATTTCTTTCTGAAGTGCCTTTCTTTGGCAGGACACACCAGCATCACAGAGCTTTTTTGAAAATAGAGTGTGATACAGTAACAGTGGAAGTTGCGAAGTTACAATTGCCCCAGCTCAGGTGGTGTTTTCTTACTCCTTCCTGAAATACCCTCTGTCGCAAAGGTGTGTTACACTGTTAAACTGAACTTCCTTCAAGTCTGCCAGATCTAAAAAATCCTGGCATTAATAGAAATACCAGCTCATGGCTTCTTAGTCTCTCTATGCCCATTAGCATTGCATCCATAACTGAAAAACTTCCAGTCTTTCTCTTTTCTTTGAAGGACAACACATTTCTTCCTGTTCCTGTACACACACCTGTCTCCTACAGATTCCTAATGTGTCAAAAGCTCTGGGTATAAAGGTCACTTGCTTTTTGCCTTATCCTCCCTATCAGGTACGCTGTCAGCTGCAATAACAAACTGAAACCAGCCTATGTGATTACCTGCCATTATCATATAAAGGACACTATAAATGATTAAATGCCACAGGAAAACACACAGTGAGTGAAAGTCATAAGGCAAGCCTTTGCAACGGACATATATATCACAGTAAAATGTATCTCTCTCTCTTGGGAAGCTGCGGATCAAGGAGAGACTAGAGATTTCAGAACTGCACTTCCAAGACCTCATCTCTCCCAGTTCTGCCTCAATGACAAGGTATTAAATCGCACGTTCCAACAACATCACTACTGCTGCTGACATGGCAAGAATCCAACTCAATAGTGCAAAGAAATAGAGAGTAACTGAGAGATAAACAGCTTTTAGAGCATGAACAAAACACCACATAGTCCCATCACAGACACAGTCCAGAGGAAAAAAATAGCATTATAAAAGATAATCATTAAACAGCACTATAAAGAACGTTATAGGGCACTGTTTAGCTCATTTCTACATCCAGTGCTTTCACAGTTTTGGCACACAGGTGCTAAGAAAGAATGGAGCATCAAGTTTTGTGTGCAGCGAAAGAGCGCAGGGAATTTGGGAGCGGCAGCACTGAGATGTGCAAAAATCAATCCACAAACTGAATGCAATTCAGCTCACTGTCACTGTTTAGATGCTTAAGCTTCCACTTGAATAAGCACAGAGCTGCCTCGCTCACGTCCTCCTTATCCCCCTTTCAGTAGAAGGTGACGCCGTGAGAATGACTACTTGTATGAGAGCTGGCCCAGAAGCACTCAAGCGAGTTCGGCCTTAAATTTACTGTGTTGACAACAACTAAAAGGAATTCCTGACCCTCAAGTGGTCTTTATTCACCCCTTTAAAACCCTAGTTTAAGGGGATTTTAGGCATCTAGATGGAGAGGTGTTTGATCCTTTTCCTCTTTATCACCACTTCAGTCCTAAAGATCTTAGAGTGCAAATCAGGTCACATGAACTCCTTTTTGGGGTCTAGTTGCATTGATGGTAATGGACTTGAACTCACTGAAACCTACAGACCTCTTCAGCTCACCCTATATTAGATCTTCCAATCTGCACAGCTGAACTGCTCCCCAGGCTCTATGGACTGCATTGGCTAGATTTCCCTTGACAACAAAACCAGCTCAGAGACTCAGATACCCAAATCCAGGACTGAGCTTAGTCTTTGAAATCAAGAAGTACAGATCTGGAGCTCAGGTTTGCTTTGGTCCCCAAGCAAAGGGACATACGCTGAACAGCTGAACTATTAAACTACTTCTCTAACACCCATCGGGTTTTGGGGACAAAAACCAGTTCTGCATTATTCATGGAGGCAGGGAGGAAGTGAGATGGATGGGTTAGGTGTTCTCAACCTTCATTTAACTGACCTGAGTTGTCCTGAACTCAATATAAAGAAGGGGTGAGATTAACACAATTATACAGAGTCCACATTCTTCATCTTCCCAGATTTCTTCCCACGTCAAGATTTCAATCAGTGAGTGTTATACAAAAGGTGCACACATGTCTTCTTCCCTCATCCACTAAGTGGGCCATCTTGTCACAGATCAGGTCAGTCAAGCAGGACCTGCCTTTCACAAACTCATGCTGACTGGACCCGATTGCCTAGAGGTAGGATTCCAAAAAGTAGTGTTGACAAAAATAATGGACGTTCTGTTAACGCCAGTTTCTTTCAAACCTGTTCAACAGACCAGGTTTCCTTCAAATTGGATGCAGATTTCTCAGGAAAGGTCATGAACTTTGATAATACCTTTATAACCATCCCAGCTTTAGAAAGATTTAAGGGGAAAATTAAGTGCCTAAAGGCTAAACTGCATCCTGTTTTAGAGGTCCCATATTAAGGTCATATTTATAGGGTATAAATTAGCTTTGTCTGATAGTATTTCCCCGATCTTTAAGCCTTCTATGTAAATTCCTATGGTTTTTGGCTTAAAGTAAATTAAAAAAACAGAAGCCAGGTAGTTTAATGGATAACATGATATAGCAAAAATGGAACACAGATGTTTTTATGTTCCCGTGAAGACTGTCCTTTGTACCCTCCAAGATGTCTATTCTACTCATTCTCCAAAAACTGCATTTTATTTAACATTAAAATGAGAGCTTGTAGTGACGGGCATCTTTGCCCATCTGTTTCTCCTCTGAAGTGCTCAGTATTTTAGGAAACCAATAAAAATAACATAGTGATAAGAGCCAAGATTTTTCATAGGGGACTAGTTATTTTGGATCTGTTCTAGGAGAACTGGCGTCTTCCCAACAAGGTGCACATAAAAAGTCCACCATGTGTTGGCTTATAATTACATACAGGCTTGCCTGTGAGTCTATAGAGTCAATAAAACTGCTGGAACCTACTGCAAGGAGCTTGGGGCAAAAGCTGTGCTTAATGTGCACCTCCTAAATGCTCCTCTTTGAAGTCTTTGCATTTGAAGCATCTCTAAAACTGCCTTTGGGCCTGATTCACTGAAATCACTCAAAGCTTTTTCCATTTCCTCCATCCTCTTTTTAAGCTGTAAACACATGCCCCAGAATCTCCTTGGGGGATGGAGGGAATTATTTGGCCTTTTCTGAACTTTTACTGTCCTCTTACCTCCACACTTGAAGGTGCCTGTGACAGACAGTTTGACTGCTACCTGAAGCTCTTGAGTTGCCCCAGGCTGCAACCTTGAATGCTCCTACCTGTGGTCCTTCTCTCTGGCTCCTCCCTAACCTCCTGATCCTGGCTCTACTGATCCCCTACACTCTCCATTTACCTTCTTTCCATCCAAGGTCACACCCCAGGTTGTGGTACCACCTCACTGGCCCCTTCCTAACCCACATTTGAGTCCTTGACCCTCACATCCCTTCCCTTTCCTCTTCTTTGGTTGTGCCCATAATAATTTTTATGGGAGGGACAGAGAGGGAAAAGGACAGGGCGAGGGAAAGGGAAAAGGAAAAGAAAAGAGGGAAAAGGAAAGGAACTAGGAGATTCTCTCTAAAAAAATCCAAACCTCATTAGAGGAATACTGAAGACTTGGTTTCACTTCTTAATATTCCCCATGCCTCCAGGAGCTATGCCATGTATCATGAGGCTTTTTTCCAGGGCATTACTGAAGACTAGAATGATGTTTTTAAACAGTAATTCTTGTTCTTTTCCGATTAAGAGTGCCTTAGTGGTCTCCCAGAGGAGATGCAATTGGAAACCCAGGACTAAGCCTCAAAGCACAGCCTAAAAACATGCAGAGAAAGTGCTGGAGTGCCAGATAAAGAGCAGCAAACGTGGGGGGAACCACTCTCTCCCCGAAAGAGTAACCAGATAAATCCCTGCTGAAAGCCATTTGATGTAACTCTCTCTTTCCTCTCCGCAGGTCACTGGAGCTTTTTTTGTGAACAAGCGTCTGTAGCAATAATGGGTTGTGTGCTAGGTCTCACCAACCATTCAAACACCTGGAAGTTGTTGCAGCCAGTTGACCCTTCATATTGAAGTTCCAACAAACACTGTGGTACCTATTCCAGCATAAAGGTAACTTGGTATTTTCAGCACAAAAGGGCAGATACTTTTGGGTCCATGACCTGAGCAATGTTACGTTGGACAGAGGGGGTCATCATCCCCAGTGGTCCTGCAGGGAAGCAGAAGTGCATTTGAGTGGATGGATCCAAATACATGATTTACCTACAGGAGTTTAGGACTAAACTTCAGTACAAAAAGCCTCATCCAAAGGCCACTGGAGTCACTGAAAACACTCTGACCTGAATCACAGCTGTCAGAGGTTAGGCAAAAGACAGAGTGCTGCACCACTAAGGACTGCTTATTCTTATTTCTGACATGTTCCCATCTTGCTGCTTCCATTAACATTATTTTCATTCCCTCCTTCCCCTACTCCTTCCTGTCTTCTTTTAGCATGAGAATGAGTCTGCTAGACAATGCATTCACAAGTTAACACAGTGCAACAGACTGCAACTACATTAAGAGCGACTAACAGGAAGGTTTTATATCTAAGCTCTAGGGAAAAGATAGAGCTCACCACTGCTGTGAAGCTGAGCAGCTTCAGCTATAAAAAGAATGCTTTTACACAGATATATAAAACGAAATACAGTCTGAAAGCCTCTCTGCTTGGAGAGAGGCATTAAGCAGTACATAATCATCAAGTTGATGAGAGAGCAGCTGGCTTGAACATGTACAGAAAAAAGGTGTTTAAAAGCTCGGTCCACAGTGTACCTCCTAAACCCAACCCTGCAGAGGGTGCACGCGGGCACGATGGAAACAAGGTGGTTTATCTTGGCAAGTGGGGTCCCAGGCTTGCTCTGCGTGGCCAGGTGCTTCACACATGGCTTTCCCCATCTGTAATTCTGGAAGCTAATTCAGGATATCACAGGATGAAATGTGCTCATGTAACTCTCACTGCACTCCTCTAAGCAATTTTAATGAAGTAAGGAATCTCTTTGTGCAGGCTACAGCTACAGCACTGGTGACATTGCCCAAAACACCCATGTTGTCTTAGGATCCTGGGCCAGGACTTAAAGTAGGGCTTGAAGTGCAAAGGCTCTGTAAGTGTGAACACCAGAAAGGATTTTTCACCCATCACCTCTGAGCATCTGTCATGTCATTGCTACCCTGGTTCGAAGCCCAGCAACTTCTGGTTATAGAGTTTCTCACTGAGAGTATCTGGAATTTGTTTTGAGACATCATGACTTCAGTCCCTCATCTCCTTGGCTGCAATGGTAATTGCTTCTGTTAAAAACAGGGGGCTTGTGCCTGAGTTTTCTTTTGCCATCCAACATTGGTTCTTGCCACATTGCTGGTAGTTTAAATAGCCTCTTAACTACTTTCCCATTTCTTGTGGAGAACATACATCTGGGGTGCAATTAGGGCACCTCTCAATCATCTTTCTGACAAACTGAAGTGACTAAACTCACTAAATCACTTATCAAAAGTGTTTTCCCCAGCCCTCAAATAATATTATATGTCTCTCCTCCTCCCTGATTAGTTTATCCATATCTTGACACCAAAAGATGTCAGTATGGATCTGTCCAATGGTCCCAGTTAGGGTGTTTTTTTAACCAGCTGCTTCTCTCCCAATATACCTAAAAGGTTGATCAGACCCCACCACCCCCCACTCCTCCCCGCCCAAACAAAACAAAGCAAATCCACACATAATTTCCAGTCTGTGACTACCAGCACAGACTGAACTGCTCACACTTATACTCACAAAATCATCTTCAGAGTCAGTGTTTGCAAAACACTATCATCTATTCTTCCAGAATTACCTGCATTCCTAGAGGCAGCAGAATGCATTTGTCTGTAATAAAAAGACCATTTGCACAGGCCTAGCTGACAAGCAGTCAAAACTGCCCTCTCTAAATGTCTTGTCTGCATCATTATTTATAGGTGCTTCATCACTTTGACACCCAAAAATTTTATCAGCTGTGATTGCATATTTACTTTTGGATCATTAATGACACTGTTGACTAGTGCTGGGCTCATGGCCAATCTTGTAAAGTGCCAGTAGAGCATCTCAAAAAGTTGTTTCATTAGCTACAGGAATGCTGTTTCTCTTGTTCCTAATCACTTGAAAGTGTTTCTACAGATAAGAATATCTACGCATATGATCTATTGCTCATTGATGTCCAAAATATTGCTCAATACTAGTTAAAAGCATTTGAAAGATGATTTGGCCTATTTCTGCACATACCTTTCCAATTTCTCTTGATCAAATGTCTGACAAGACCTCTGCTCAATAAGGCCATGCTGACAAACATTATAATAGCATTGCTCTCCTTTGTGTCTTCACTAATCAAATCCCCTATCAGCTTTTCCCTAATTCTGCCCACGGCTGGAAATCCAATAAACTGGCATGTAGTTAACTGGATTATCTGATACTTAAACATCTAAAATTAGTCCCTTACAGAGTTCTTAAAAATGCTATGACACATCCCATTGAATCCAGAAGAGATTAAATGCCTAAATATTCCCAATTGTTTGGGCTTAATGCCCTTTCAAAAATGCGACGTAGATCTCAAACACAGGGGCTCTGGCAGATTTAGCTGCAGTGAAGCTGGTGAGGTTGAATAAAAGGTGCTCTCAACTCCTCAGACACTTAAGCACCTTAACACAAACAAAAACTCCTTTATCTATCTATGTAATTATACAGACTGCTCACCACCATAGTGATTAAAATACTATAAGATTATTACTTAAATAACTGCATTTAGAATGAAACTTTCATCTATAAATGTCTCCGCTTAGCTCTGCATTAATCCCCACAACTCCTCACTTCACACTAAAGTTGCAAGCTCAAGTAAGCAAAAATGTGTGAACTCATGACCGTGAAGGAGATTTCAAGAAATAGCTGAAGCTTACTGCTTGAATTTATGGACGAGTTAGCCTGCTTTCTTCACTGTGAACAGTTTTGTCTCACAGCTTTTGGGAGCTCTGCTCACAACTCGAGACATACACTCTCTCATGAGAGCAGAAACATTAAAAGTATTTGTGACCTCCTTTCTCTGGTGTTTGAGTCTGGGTGTTGGTTGGTTGGGTTTTTTTAACAGAGAAAGTTTCAATCTGTAGATAAGGTCCAGATCTAGAAACAATCAAAACCAGAGGTATACCACTAAAACTCAGTTCTGCTCTCCTTAAATCCAGAGTTTGTACTGTGCTCCTCTTAGGGTCCTGAACTCTGTCATCTCATGATCACTACCTGCCAAGGCTGTCACAGCACCAAGTATACATGGCGCAAAACCTAAGGACTTCATGTTTTCACAAGACATTTTTCCAAAAACCCAGATGAAAAAGAAGAGTGGATTAAAACCAACCACAAGACTTAGGAAAGAGCAGGGGAAAAACATCTGTGGAACATACTGTTTCTAAAGTCCCCAATTCAAAGTGAAGCCAGTGGAGATTTTAGTGTGGCCTCTGGCTTATTAAAGAGGAAAATGCAAAAATCAGTAGATAACATTTCAGTAACTCTAATGAAAAGAAAACAGCACATATCACTGCAGTCACAGCAAGGACGGGACTCTTCATCCAGAAAAGGTTCAGAAACTACATGTATTTTGGGTACTACACTCCTCTCTATCAAACATTAAGAAACGCACCTGCTGCTACATAAACAGGCAAAACTGAAAGTCATCCACTCAGCTATCCTCCCGTTTAGGCACAGATGGCCCACCCACATCTGCCATGAAGAGAAGACAAATCCTTTGCTGAGCCAAGAAAATGTTGTACCATGAGTTCTCTGTCAGGGTATTTCACGGTAGAGGGAAAGTATTTGGAACTCAGTTTCTGATATCTGTAAAATGTGGATAAAAACAAATCTGTAACAAATCTCAGAGGGTTAGGCAAGCTTTGTGCCATTCCCTGAAGTCACCATGTTCTATACTCTAAAGCTTATTGTGTATAGCTTTTGATCCTGTTTTTGGTGTCATTTCAGCTAGCAGTTACATAAATAAATGTCAGGCTATATGTGTGTGTAATTATACAGAGGAGAAGACAACATAAAAGCTTTCAATAAAAGGAAGAGACACTTTAAATAAGTTGTTTTAGGTTGAGTGCAATGAAATGTTAAGCCAAAAGAAAAGGCCTTCAAAAGTAGTAATCTGGCTCTAGCAAAGCCCGTAAGGAGTAAGATTTGCACCTGATGCATAAGCAGAATGATGAGAAAGTTGATACACATTCCACAGTGGAGGTGGCTAGAAGATGTGTAGGCATAACATGCTTTCCCTAGAGAAAGGGCTTCAGAATAATGTTAGATCCACAAGGTCAGGGGATATAGTGAGGTCCTTAAAGGCAAGCCATTAAGTTAATTTCTTTGTATCAGTCCCTGTGGGTAAGGAGACAGTGGACCTTGGTCTGGATTTCAACATCTGGACAATGCTGGTTCTACAGCCCAGGCCAGTAGAGTGACCTCTCAAAGGTGGTCTTGGAAACTCAGCAAGTCTGGAACCAGCAAGTTGGAAAAGATTAGATCTTTCTGCAGTTCTAAAATTCAGATTAACAACTCGCTTAAAGGTTTGGTTTGAATGTTCTGAACCACTCTAAGTATGTACTATAGTTCTGGACACTGTAACTATAGCCAAAATGAGACATTCAGCAGCATCAGCCGTCTACAGTAGTATGGTCACGATAGATACATATTCCAGATCCTTGAGCTTGGAAAGAGAGTACCACAATAGCTATATTGTGACCCCATTTCTTTTGGTACATGTTTTTTCCTCAGCAACATCTATAATTAGTCATTGCTAAAATAGGCTGCTACACTAAAAAAGAGCACTAAAAAAGGCCATAATGGTGTGGAATAATGGGAAAATAAGGTAATTACAGTGAATAAAGAATTTAAAAGAGTGCTATTAAAAGATGCAGGTATATTGCAAGAAGTTGATGAAATACCCACAGAAAAGAGAGAGAGAAGATGAGGGCATGAAGTCAGAGGACAGAGACCAGCTGAAGCCATGCTGCAAGACTGACATGTGTCAGCATTAAAAAACACATTCTAGCACAAACAAAAAAATACATATATTGGGGCTGGATCTGTTCATTCCCATCAGCAAAGGACTTTTCATATCTATGCTTATTTCCATAATGGAAAAAAACTTTGGCTCAATGAGCGACGTGTATCAACATCATGGACAGAGCCACTTCCCACCCCAGACCGGGCTGGAACGAGAGCTCATTTCACTGTGAGCACATTTCAATACCAGCACTGACACCCTCATCCCAACACCATTTCCACCTCCACCCAGAGTCTGTCGGCTTCCTCCTGCCAGTGATAATTTTCAGATCTACCACCACCAACCACAGGTAAAGTCCTCCCAGCAGCTGACGGCTCGTTTCACTCCCTTCTGACAGATGGTTCATGTCAGAGTAGCCGCCAATTCAAGAATAGCACATAGCCCATTGATGACAATGAGATAAGTTGGCACAGAGGACAGTTTGTGGCTGTCCTTCGAAGCTTACGGCCACTGTTCACTTCCATAAGCCTTGCTCCTCCAGACACCCTAGTCCAAAACACTGCCCAGCCAAGCTGGAATGCTGTCACGGACAGTGCTGTTGCGTCATGCATATTTAGGATATTTGAGCACCTCTCCCCCAGTCGCTCCCCGTGTAGCAACGGCAGGGTCTATTTTGTGTTTATTTCCTGGCTCAAGTCCTTCCATTTGTTACATTTGGCTCTATTCCATGCACAAATGAAGAGCCAAAGAGCCAAGGGCAAAGGGCTGCTATTTCACCTTTGATGGATGGGAGCTAAAGTTACTCTTGGCAGCCGACTTGAAGCTTCTATAAGGAAAAAAATTGGGGCTCAGTCACAAAAGGGCTATGCTCTGCAGATTCTGATAACACATTTATTTAGGATTACCTGAGTTTGGCTTTAGATCATCATGGGGCACATATTGTTTGCTTCGCCAATTGGACACTCAC